>NC_080582.1:81300251-81601976 GCF_029962835.1 Magnolia sinica
CACAAAGTAATTGAAACAAGAGAAAACACTGGGGAGAGAGAGAGAGAGAGAGAGAGAGAGAGAGAGAGAGAGAGAGAGAGAGAGAGAGAAGGGGGTTTTAAAAGGTTGATTAGAGGGGTTTAAGATTTCATTGCTTAGCTCTTATATCTCTGTTTATATATACCGGTACACTAGTCGAGTACCGAGTTGAGTACTTCTCAACTCGTACTCTACTCGTTTTCTAAACGAGCTTTATAAACCCACTCGTACTCGGCTCAAAATCACACGAGTTGAGTACGAGTCGAGTATTCCGAGTCGAGTTAAGCGAGTACTCGAGCCTTAGTCTGCTCGTGTACAGCTCTAATCGTAGCTCACGTGACTCACCTTTCCAATTTTTGAGTCAGCGCGCATCCGAGTTGACTGAAGATAAGGGTCGTGGCACACGTGCCACATAGCTGTAGACGCGTGGGCCCACCATAAGGGAAGCGGATCGGCTGATAACCCGGATCCACCGGGGTGGGTGGGACCCCTGACTGTGGGGCTCACAGTGAAGTGGCGTATGTGCCTTAAATCCACACCGTCCAACCATTTTGAAAACTCCTTTTAGTATATGATTCCAAAAATGAAGCTGATTCAAATCTTAGATGGACCACACAATATGAAACAGTCGTGATTGAATCCTCGCCATTAAAGGTTTTATGGATTCCACCCCCATTAAAACTTTTATCGCTACATAGTGATGTTTATTTGCCATATAACCTATTCATCAGGTTACACAGACATGGATAAATGAAAAATACAAATGTAAGCTTAATCCAAAACTTCTATGGCCCCTTGATGAGTTTTTAATTCATATTAGCTTTAGATAATTAATAATTTTGATATCAGACATAAAAATTAAATGAAATGGATAAGTGACACGGAAAAATGATTGAATGACTTTTATATCCTGTCACATCATGCTAATGAAAAAATACTGTATTTGCAAGGCAATACTCAACTACGTTCACGCCATCTTTCCTACCAACATGGCACTAAGTAAGACATCAGCACCATGAAATTGGTATGCCCCACCATCAAGATCATCCTTCTCGAAAGACAGGCTGATCCACTTATTAAGTGGGCTGCACCTGTATGTTAGGACAGACCATCGGTTATCAATTGTTTCCAACCGTGTAGATCACTGATGAGTTGAAACGCATGATTTTTGTGGAAGGTGATCTTTGTGGTGGGGCCTACTGTTTTAATGGTACTGATGTGCTATGTAAGCAGCATGTTACTGGGAAAGAAGGTCCTGTTACCTTGTCTGTAGGTGAACAGTCCCTTTCTAAAAATGTTCATGAAAATTCTCAGACCACTAACTAAGCCAATTCTTTTAACCTCTTGACTGGTGGCCCATGACACAGGTCACACCACTTATAAAATAACGAGAATACCCTTTAAGGCATGTTTCAATCACATCCACAAACTGCTATTGCAGTTTGCTAATTCGGCGCGCGTGTGGCAGCTGTACATAACCACATGCGTGTGCATGTGTCACGATGTCACACGTGTGTGTGATCTGAACTTTTCATCAGGTGTGATACACTTTTTACATCTTCAGGCAGAAAAATCAGTCCATTTTAAACTTCAGGTGGACCGCAGCATATCAAACAAAATTGAATGGCTAGAAAAAAAATTGACACCCTCAATTTAAGTTGGCCCACTTGAAGAGCGAACTATCTAACTTTTCAGGAAGAAGATCTAAGCATTGTTTCAAATCTTCTGGATAGCGCAGATCTCATCATGTGTTCAGTTCTGCACGTGTACACGCATGTAGATGCGTACGGCTCTACCCACGCGGGAATCAGCAATCGGGGAAGAGCAGTTGAGATTCCACGCTTCGTTGAGAGAGAAAGAGTCTCAGAAGAAAAGACTCTTTCCCACACTGACGGACAGAAATTTGGAATTGTAACTAGAGAAAGCCTTTTGCATGAAGATCATATGTGTGTGTATATATATCACACGCGCACATAACCCCACATACTCACGCTAGTGGAATTTCACCGCCTATGGGTGCTCAAACCCTTGATCAGGCATTGAAACTCCTTCGAGTCTACCACCGGAGTAAGAGTAAGGACCCAACTTTATCATCATCTGCACTGGATCACTTATCTTAGGACGATTTTTCAAAACAATAAACAGACCTTACTGTAAATTCAGGTGTTACTGAGGTAGATGCATTGGTGGACAAGTACATGGATCTAGTACTTTCAGCTGTTTGATGGACCGTTAAAGTTAGCTTGCCGCTCAACTAGTTGTGGTGGATATTTTTGGCATTGGGCAAATCTTACCGCAACGCATTTTGATTTATTTTTGGAACTGTGTATTAGACCCCAACTGTGGGTGGAACCCATACTCTGAATGGATATATGTTAGATCTGCCTCATTTCACTTGGGGATTTGTAGGCCCCACCATGATATATCTATTTTATCCGCCCATTTTTCTAGCTCATTTTAAGTCATGGTTGTAGGCAGATCCACATCTCAGTTGGACCACACTACAGAAATACAATGTTTACTGAATCTTCAAAACTTACTAGGGCCCACTGTAATGTTTAGTTGTCATCCAACCTGTTGATAATGTCACACAAACCTGGACTAAGGGAAAGCAGAAATAATAGCTTGATTCAAAACCTCTGTGGTCCTAAAAAGCTTTCAACGGTAAGTGTTCAATCCTCACTTTTTCTGTTGTGTGGTCCACCTGATATTTAGATCTGCCTCATTTCACTCGCTAAAATGACCTGGTGTTGGTGCCACTGTCACTAGAAAAACCGCAATCGGACAGGATAGATTTCTCACAAACGCGGTTTGGCATCAGTGGATACAGATCGGTGCTCTGTGGGCCCCACCATGATGTATGTGTTTCATCCATGCCGTCCACGAATTTTTAAGGATCATTTAATGGAACCATTCTAGAAATGAGGCAAATATGAATCTAAAGTGGACCACACCACGGTAAACAGTGTCTATTGAATGCCCACCATTAAAAACATCTCAGGCCGCAAAAGTTTCAGATCAAGCTGATATTTCTTTATTTCTTTATTTTTTTTTCTTTAATTGATGTCTTTATAACCTAATCAACAGGTTGGATGTCAAATAAACATTATAGTGGGCCCTGTGAGATTTTTAATGGTAGGCATTCAATCACTATTATTTTCCTGTGGTGTGGTCCACCTGAGAGTTAGATCTTACTCAATTTTAGATAAAAAACGTTAAAATTATCTGAAAAAAATGGATGAACGGCATGGATAAGACACATACATCATGGTGGTGGAGCTCACAGAGCACCAACCAACACCCACCATGCTGCGCAGCGTCACCAACCAAACTGCGTCCTCAGATGGCCCCCACCTAGCTTCAGGCCATAGGTGTCGCTGGCAATCCACGTCCTCCCACTGACCCCTCCCAAAACTCTGTCCGCTCCACTCATGTGGCAGGTCACACGTGCATGAGAAAAGAAAAAAATGACATTCATGCAAATAGATAACCAACGGTCCATATATCTAAATCGTACCAATATCATACACATCACGATTCGATACCACCATTCCCCACATCCATGGTGGGCCTCACCTTATGAACGGACCAGATCTCACATAAAACTCCACATGTGCCTGAAATTCACATCCTCAATCACTCCACGCGCGAGTCGCCCATGCATATCTAAGAAAAGAGGGAGGGAAAACCACAAAAAAACCTTCCCTTCAAATCCCATGTGCATCCTCCCAACTGCCAGTCTTCCCTCCAAATTCAAACAGCGTTCCTATGCATTTCCAAACTCCCAATCACCACACCTTTAAAACCACAATGCAAATCAAATACAACCAAGTGTCTGTTTGGCATTCCAAAGGATCTGAAATACCAATATCTTGGATTCTAAAACATCCCAATTCCATTTCTTCTTCCGACCGGTCCGAAGAACCCCATTCAGTAGACTTTCAAAACCCTCAGCGAAACTGCTGAATTTAATTGATCTTCTGTAGAGAAAGAGAAATGGGTTTTGCAACCAACATAGGAAAATACCAGCTCGGCCGAACAATTGGCGAAGGGACCTTCGCGAAGGTCAAGGTGGCCGTGAACACCGAGACGGGCCACAGTGTCGCGGTCAAGATCATCGACAAACAGATGGTCATGGACAATAAGCTCATGGATCAGGTAGCGATTCGTGTCCTTTTAATTTTATTTTTTTAAAAAGTTTTTTATAATTCCTTATGTTTGTTTTGTTTTGGACGTTTTATGGACCAATGGGATCGATTTCAGGTGAAAAGAGAGATCAGCACGATGAAACTTTTGCATCATCCGAACATTGTTCGGATATATGAGGTTGGTTTTTTGTTGATTTTCCGATTGTGGAACCGGAAGGGCATTTCCAGGTCCTGTTTTTTGAGATATTTTTCCATTGATTTTGAAATACAGGTCATTGCAACGAAGACAAGGATCTATATTGTTATGGAATACATCTCGGGCGGGCAGCTCTCAGATAAGATGGTGAGTCTGAAATCTGTAGAAGCATATGAGGAACTCTGAGATGAACTGGGATTGAGTTGCACTAGCCATTCATTAGGTGGGGTCCATCATGCTCGACATGTGTTTGAGAAAATTAGATGGTCGCGATGAGATGATCAGTGTTCTACATTCAACACACATGTATGCCCCACCTGATGAGTGGACCAGCTCAACTTTCGGGCCACCTAAGAGTAGCCTGGATCTCCTCTTCGCGCTAATGTCCTTAACATTTTGAAGGTCTCCTGTTCTGATATATGTCTCTGAGATCGTTTTCTTATGTTTCTGGCAGTCCTATACGAAGAGATTAAGTGAAGGCGATTCTAGAAAATACTTCCAGCAGCTGATTGACGCCGTCGACTATTGCCATGGGAGAGGCATCTACCACAGAGATCTAAAGGTCAGGATCCATTCCGTCCCCACCGCTAAAATCACATATCCAACTCTCTCTGGCCAATATAGATCATGTGTGCTAACTTGGGTCCTGTTTGGTTCTCTGTTTGGATGACATAAATAGCCTGAAAATCTGCTATTGGACAGCAAAGGGAATTTGAAAGTGTCCGACTTCGGACTCAGTGTACTGCGTAAGGTGAGATCAAACCAAAGATCTTCTTATATTTCAGTCGAACTCGAAAACTCTCTGCTTCCCATATACATGATCTTCTTCGGAAGAGTCCTAATTGAAATTTTGGCATGTTTGGCAGCCAGGGGACTTACTATCTACAGCTTGTGGCTCTCCGAGTTATGTCGCTCCTGAGGTAATTACAAATTTTGTATTGATTTTTCATTTGGGTTTTCCTCCAATCGGACTTCGACGTAGATACATGTCTCGGAGCGGACATGAACATGGGACTACATGAAACCCCATCTCGTCCATCTGGATGTATAACGATGAGGTTCGTGGCCCCTGTGCACATATCATATGTACATGAGCGATCTGGCATGTTTTTATGATATCCAACCCGTATGTGTGTCTAACTGTCAGGTAGGCGACACACGAAAAAAAATGGATGGTAGGAATTGAATTGGATGATCTACATGGTAAAAATCACATAAATACTGCTAAAACTATGTCCATTTCGTCCTATAGTGTGTTTGGCATGTGCATCCGACATAGGTTTCAGACAGTGTCGTTAGCATTTAAGTGAGGAAAATGAGATTTTAATCATCATTTGAAAGCAATAAGTACTCATCTTCTCTGTTTAACAGGTAATTGCCAATAAGAACTACGAAGGATCGGCCGCAGATATTTGGTCTTGTGGCGTGATTCTTTTCGAACTACTCGCCGGTGTTCTACCCTTCGATGATCGTAATCTGATGAGCTTGTATCGGAAGGTGAGTTCCTACAGAGACCCGATTTCGGAATGAATTTTTTATTGTATTATTTCTTCTTTGGAGGTGATTTTTCCCCCTTTTTTGAAGATATCAAGAGCTGAATACACATGTCCTGAATGGTTTACGGGAAGCCAACGAAAGCTGATTTTCAAAATACTCGATCCAGTTCCAAGAAGGGTATTCTTAGCCACCTCTTGAAACATCTTGATTCTATCACATGTTTGTGAGATATGGGCCATTCATCAGGACAAAGATTAGGATTGTTCATCAGGTGGGCCATTCATATACCAAAAAATGGACAGTTAAAAATGATAACTAATGGTTCATGTCCAATTAACATGTGGCCTATCTGGTTAGTGGACTGGCCTGATCGCCTGTTGCAACTTCAACGCAGGTTACACCTGATGAACGGTCTAGATGTCACACACTTGCCACATTTGAATTTGCAGGATGCTTGCAGATGTCCATCTCAAGTAGCATTCCTCTTACAAGAACCAATACAAAATTTCTTTTCAAGCATTGACTTTGCATTTTTAACAACAGAGGATAACAATATCAGAGATTCTTGAAGACGAATGGTTTCAAATGGATTACCAACCATCTATAGGAATCGATCATGATGAAACCATAAATTTGGATGACGTCAACACTGCATTTGATAGCACAGGAGTAAGGATTTGAACTCTTGCAAGCTTCAATTCAATTGATGTGGCTAAAATATGCAAGGTTTATAATTTGAATTTTCATTCTAAAACTGAATACAGGAAACCACCACAGAGACGGATAAACCCAAATCGCCGAGTTTTATCAACGCTTTCCAATTGATAGCAATGTCTAACGATCTTGATTTATCAGGTCTCTTCGTAGAAGAGGTAATCTAAATCAAAATCCAAGTTCATTTCCTAGGCCATGTTTGGTTGTGCAAGTGAATTGAATTGCAAACATTCATAGAATATGTTTTATAGTATTCATAAAGAAGCTGGCCTCAAATTGCATTTGGCAGTCTTTCAAATTCGACTTGGAAGTCATGCAATTGCAATTTGGAGCCTCAGACAATCGATATGAATGCTAAAGAAGAACATTATGACTTGATTGTTTCCATTTTATTAGGAGTGCGTTTGGTTGCACCAAAATATCTTGGAATTTCATGATATCTTTGTGCCAACAGACTGATTGATCATGACATATCATGATATTTGGTGCAACCAAATGCAGCCTTGACTATTAATTGCAATTCAATTCAATGGTTCTTTCAGACATACCAAGAGCATTTTCTTGAAATCTCTAACACCCAAATCCCTTTTTTTTTCCGCTAAAGGATAATGACAAACAAAGAACAAGGTTTGGCTCAACGCATTCAATTCATGAGACCATAGAAAAAATTGAAGTTGCTGCGAAGGATGCAAGGCTCTCTGTTGAAAGGATGAACAATTCCAAGGTAACGGGTTGCTGGCTTTCCTTGCCATTGATTCAAAAGAACTGGAATTCTCACAATGGTCGGATCATGTTTTGATCATTGCAGGTGAAACTTCATGGTACAAGAAGGTTGACGAGATGTAGATCGCATTGCATTGTTTCGGCAGAGGTAATCAAATCATGCACTCTTCTACAACTATGTGAAATGCTATGAATATTCTTTGTTTTGGCATGTGGTCACTCATCAGAAGGGTCCAGGCATGTGGTCCACTCATCAGATGGTTCCAACATTTACGACGAACATGGACCATCCCGACTTTTTGTGTACAAAAATGTTCAGTGGCCCACCCCACCTGATGAGTGACCGTGATCATTCACGCGTTTCTCCCAGCAGCCCTAACTCGTTCCTCTTCGTAAATTCAGGTCATTGAGGTGACACCAACGAATTGTGTGGTCGAGATATCGAAGTCTGCAAGGGAATTGAGGGTGTACACAGAGGTATAAATCATTCTCCATCTCTCTGAAATCATTTTTTCATGCAAATTCCAATTGCATTTCAACTGACTTCAACATTTCATTATCTACAATAACCAGTTCTGCAAAAGCCTTTCGAGCATGCTTAAAGAGAAATCAGGATTTTCACCAGATCTGCAAATGCCGGCCACAGCAGCGGGCATTGATGAGAAAGATATCAAGAAAACAGAATGGTAATCTCAGGTTCAGTTCTGCAATAAAGAAGAATGAATGTGGCACTTTTTTTTATGTTGATCAAGACCATTGATTTTGTGGGTCATTGCGGAAAGGACCAGAGAATGGATTGGACTGTAGTAACAGTTCGATCAGTATCCTAAAAAACCAGTACATGTGAAGGGCAGATTTCGCTACTAGATGATTAAAGTTGTCCAACCAATGTGAATTTTGGTGTATAGTCCATCCATCTAGTGACCCACCATGTCAACGTTCCCAATTGCTGCATGTTTTCCATACGGAACTTTAAAAAAGCGGAAAGACATTATCATGTGCCTACCTACCTTTTGAATTATGCAGTTCGAAAGCAGGAGACAACGGCGTTGATTGTAAAGATGTCGGTCGAGGCTATTCTTCCTCCTGATAGATAATCACGTTCCCACCTCAACATCCTTTGATGGCCCACCTTTCATCAGTCTCCAAAACAAGGATGTAAATGGTAAACCACGTGAAACTACCCACACTTGAATGATCTAGAACTGTCCAAGCAAAGGTAAAAGAAAGCAGGATCTGTTAGCTTTTGCTTGTGGGCCACTACTGCAATTTTGGGACCATGTAACAATGTCATATGCCGAAAAAAAGGGATTTGGCACTATTTGGATTCTTGTATTTTTGGGTCTTCAACTGTCGCTTCAGTTCATGATAATGGTGTTGAAAGTAGCCATTTGTGTTGAAATATTGCGCTAACCTTGAGTAGCATCATTGTAATAATTTCCTCTTTTATGCATGTGTATTTTGATCTTTTGTTGCGGGAGCGGTTTTGTGTAAGAACTTTTAGAAAAAGGATTGAGTTGTGATTTTGTAATTATTTAAAGCAAGAAGGTGGTTGTGAAAATTCATACACCTGTAGAGAGCTCTAAAAGTCCATTGTGCTGAATTGCAAATGTTATAGAACATGAGTTGTGAGGGGAAGTGTTCTTGTAAGCTTGAGTTTGGAATCTTGTTTACAATGTGAAGGATTTTTTTCTTCTTTGTATCTTTTAATTATACTCTTTTCTGATTTTGGGTGTGGGTCTTCATTGTTCTTTTTCAATCTTAGCCATAGGAAAACTGTAACACCCCGGATTTTCAGGGGCCATGTAGGGACTCGGCTCCCAAATCCCCAGGTGCCATGGGTGCCCTAATGGGCTTCAAATTTTAATTACATTTGGATGATTTCATAAACAATGGAGAGTTTAGCAAGGCATGCAGCATAAGTAAATCATAAAGCAGTATCGAGTGCCACTAAATATAAAAGTATCTAAACCACTAATCTCAAGTCATCTAAATAGGGAACTAGTCTTACCCATACATGACCCAAAGCGACTAAAACCGTGGCCCATACCCTGTGGTAGCCCGAACTCAAACTAAAAGGATCCGCCGAAAGTCTGGAAGCAAGGAAGCTCCTTAACCTCATCCATGCTCACCTCACTCAGCTTGTCGAGCTCCGCCTCACTTACATCTAGTAAAGGGTCTGGTTGGTGTTTTAAGACACCGTCCTAAAGTGGGAGTGAGTAGCTAACTCAGTAGTTACTATTAGCCTTAAGTTACAACAAGCAGCAATTATATGATGAATTTAATGAAAGACATACATTCACAGATCTCAAACTAGTCTTATTAATGCATGTACATGTATTATGATATAATGCATGACCTCACAACAACGCTCCTTCGAGCGACTTCATCTAATGATCACACATGGCCAATACTCCCTCATTGCGACCTCAACTGCCGAGTCGCAAAATCCTAGCTAATGCGATACATGAATAATGTTAGCCGAGTCAGGTTTTATACAGGCGTGAGCAGACATGATTAACAAGCATGGTTGGTCAGTAAGTGGACTAGACCGTAGGAGTTTAGGCGAGTACGTGACGGACGACATCGGGTATAAGCAACCCATGTAGTCCAACTACTGTCGTCCATTCTCATCTTCCCAAATCCGTTGGTCTAGCTTCAGGATAGTCCTACCAACGGGACCACCTTTTCTCACCTCAGTTTCTTAAGCAACCTAAGGATTTGATGGTATTCAATAGCACTTCAACAAATTAGGGCTTATCATCTAGCACAAGTGATATCAAGTAGTCATGCATTAAACATATAAATTCAAGTTTCTCTATAAATGCGACTACTAACATCATTACGAAATAAATGTGCAAGTGTGTTGTGTGGGTTAGTAAAGAAGCTAAGAATTTCATGTATCTCATAGTACAAAATACACAAGGGTTAATGCATCATACATGTTATAAGGAAACATTGTACAAAAATCAAGCCAGGAATGAACAAACAATCATCAAATTCATACCCAATCATGTTGAGGAACAACAAACATTCCATAATCATTCCATGTTGATTGGGAGGATCTAAAATGTAAGGTCTTGCCTAAATTTTCTCTAGATTATCCAAATACATCACCCAATCAAACATAATCATTAGATTCATACTAAAATTGGTGCCAGGCCACCTAAGAATAATAGTCCGCACCTTTAAGAAGGAATCTTCAATTTTGAGCTCGTAGGGTTAGTTTTTTAGAGAAAATTGTTGAAAGACCTAAACAAACATATAAGCTTATGAGATTTGGGACAAACAACTATTGAAACCCTAAATTATATTTGAGATTCAACACTCACCTCCAACCATTGTCAGAAAAGCTCCAACGACGACTCCGGCTATGACGAGACGGCTAAAGAGGGGATGAGAGGGCGGAAGTGTACCAACACCCAATCCTAAGGTCTCTTTCTTCTCCTTTCTCCTCTTTTTCTTATCCCTTTCTCCCTTTTTTTCTCTTGCTCTAGGGCATGAAATTCGTATGGGAGGAGGGGGTGCCCAAATAAGGCCTTTATATAGTGTCAAATTTGGTGTAAATGGCCCTAAGGGTTAGGTTTTTACTATACTAGCCATATGAGAGGGTTTTTCTAGCCTCTAGGGCCTACTATGGGGTGTATATATTGATATACATCGTAGGATAGTTAGCCCTAGTGATGATCTACGTATGAACATGTTCGGCCCGCCATTTGGATGCACCGATTGACAGATATGGTTAGAAGTCTGTTCAACGGTCACCGATGGTCGATTGGGGCCGCGGCTATATGAATATAAGTAAGGAAATATTCTTACTCTACGTGTGAAGTTTGGTCGTAAACCGACGGTCCGAAATCCTCAACTTTGCATAAGAGTGGACGACCCAATTCACTTAAGTTTCAGCCTATTCCTTTAGGGTATTTGCACTTCTCATGCATTCGTCCTTTAGCTCAAGTTGAGCGGTTCTGGACAGTACCCAGGTCCGACTCCCGCAATGAACGTCACGCCCGGTAAGACGTACATTATTCTATAATTTTGGAATTAGTGGCCCAACAACGAGCGGTCTAGAGCTTATTCGAAAAATCGGGGCATTTCTGGAATGAATTAAGTATTGAGATTTCTCGTGGGCAATGATTAGAGTTTGGATTAACTATGTTCACAATGTAGCTTATTTATAAGTAGTGAAAGTGGAGATTTGGTTATGTTTACTTTAAACCGTCGGTTTTAGGCTAAAATAGTAACGGGGTTGATTTGGTTTATTAGTCAAGATCCGGGCCTTTTCTACTCGGCTTCAGTTAGATCATTAATTTAGTTATGATTGTCTTGATTAGTTAGCGATGGGTCGGTTAGATTTGGGCCGTACGTGAGTAAATCATGGGGCTAAACTTGATGTTCAAGTGATCGGGCGGATTCGTTGACTTTCTACGGTTGATTAATCGAACTTGTGCGGTTCTTTACCGGTATCATCCGTGTATAAACTAACATTGAGTGCTAATGGTCAATAACTAATAATATAAGTTAATTACATTAAAAAAAATTAAAGATTTTTGAAAATCTAAAACAGTGAAAATTCAGGATGTTACAAAAACTCTCATTGATTGATTTTGGTGCATTAAAAAAAATTAAAATGAATATTTAAAGATTTTATTTTTAAATAAAAATAAAAACAAGTTAATAGTTGAGTTGGTAGAAACATTCTTAGTTAAGAGGGAGGTTTAGGGATCATATATTTTTTTATCGGTTTATGCTTAATAGAAAAAAATAAAAAGCTCTGGAGAATAAGGAACAGGAGATTCTAAGAGAATTTTCTTTAAAAGGGATACGGAAGGTAAAAAAAAAAAGAAGATAGGAAGCCTAAAGTAAAAGGAAGAAGAAATTCTAAGAAGGCTCGATCAGGTAAGTTCTAATCGTTAGATCTTTTTAACTTTTTATTATGTTGTTAATTTCTTCTTGATCTATACAATGGATGGCGTGGATCATCCACACCATCATTGTATAGGTGTGTAGAGTCAATTTTAATAAAGTGATGTTTTTATGATTTTGGTCTAATTAGTAATATTTTAGGAATAAATTAAATGGATGGAATCTGATTGTGCTAAAATAGATCTGTACGGATCATATGATCCTTAAGGCCAAAATATACAGGGGTCATAATTTTTAGATCAATCCAACAATCAGATAGGCCACATTAGTTAGATCTAAAAGTGTTTAATAAAGGAATCTTAGATTTTTGCGCAAGTGTTGGTATCACTTGGCGTAGAAGGTCGAGATGGGCCATCGGTGTATGTGTGGTTAGATCCACACCATCCATCTAATGTGTAGAGGCAAAACATGATAATACCTCAAGAATCTGAATGATCTGACCATCCGATGGACCACCCCGATCAAGTTATTATCATTCAATTTTATAATCTTAAAAAGGAGAAAAAAATATAATAGAAATTTTAATTATTTGATTATTTTGGATCTGGCCACCTAGGATGTTAATCAGATGTGGACCCCACCATGTAATAAAAACATATAAATAATAATGTTGTTGATATAACTGATAGGATTTCTGAATTCAAACCAACATAATTACCCTATGGATTATACACTACCAAACTCAGGTGAGTAACCCAACTTATCTCATAATTTATTAAAATTAAAATAAATCATTGTGATTGTTTGATTGATTTACTGGTTTGAATACTTTGATATGATAATTGTATGATAAATTTATATGTGAATATTTTAATCGAGACAACCATGTCAAATATGAAAAATATGCATTTACATATCATCCCTCATTCATTGCATTGCATAATGCATGGTCGATCCTAGGGGCCCTCCCTAGAAGAAATGTCGATCCTGGTAGAGCGTTACCAGATGCGGGCTATGCCCAAGCCTACCGAAAGGTGGAAGCCTACCCAACGGGTGGATGCGGGTTGACGACTTCCAACCCAAGTAGATGGACGATCACCCCATCTGATGCATTCATACCCCATTTTACATCATTGTACATGTATTTTTGTATTATTTTAATTGATATGATTATGAACCATGCTGGGTTATATCACTAAGCCTGGCCAGCTTATATTTTTTATTGATGGAAAAACCGTACAGATGTGAATGAGGGTGGGCTGGTGGCTCAAAAATAGGAATATGTGGTCAAACCAGAAAGGACTTAAGGGACACGTGACCCTACTTGACAAAAGAAGAAGTTGCAGCCTTAGACTAGTCATGATATTTTTACTTTAATTATATTTAATTTTCTTAGATTGTAAATTAATTCTTTCAAGTTGTTGGACATGTTTATTTCATTTCATAAGATCCCAATTGAGAGGGTCCTTAGTTATGTTTATGATTAATTATTGGAATAAATGATCGTTTCTTATTTTTGAGATGTTGTTGAGTATGAATGGAATGTAAATCTACGGTAGAGCTAGTAGGTAAATGAATAATTGTATAATTGAATGAAATTAGTACACTCAGTGTACGTGTCATGGGCCGAAACTCGGGTCTGAGGGTGCACACTCTGTACTCGAATTTCGGGGCGTGACAGAATGGTATCAGAGCGATGCTCGTTCTAAATTTAGTGTGACCTGTAAGTTATGATCCCACATACATACATAATTGGTAGATTCCCTTTAATTAGAAATTGTACACTTAGGATTCCCTATTTAACTATTGTGTATTAGGGGGAAAAAAAAAACGTAGAAAAAAATAATAATAAATAAATAAATGTTCCATATTCATTGATATATTATTATTTTTTAAAAAAATGAATGTATAAAACAACGTTAGGATGTTTTCCTATATTGTAATTTAATATTATTTGAACCGTAAAATTTTATTAAAAACATTAAATTTCCCAAAATCCTGCTATACAGAAGTGGACAACAGTAGTCACTCTGATTGTAAAAATCGTAACTATAAAAAAAATATAATTCTAATGGTGGTGATTCAAAAAAAAAAACTTAATTGTAGGTTGTAAAGTTTGGATTAAATTTTATTATAAAGAAAAAAAAATTTGGGTTCCCTGCACTCAAATTGAATGTGTTTTACATTGAAATGAGTTATTCTGAATTAAATATAAATTTTAAAGATATTTAGTCGACAAGTTGCGTTGGACAGTATGAATCATCCACAACTTGTAAAATTCATAACTATAAAAGCATAACTTCGATCGATGCGATTCAAAATCCTGATCGATGATAGACAAGTCTAAATTAAAATAAAAATAATTAGAAAATCAAAATTAAATGGTCATTATACTGATTTAGGGACTTAGTGTATACTTGTCAAAAATTCGTGAAATTTTGGATAGGTCATACTGCGGAAATTTTAGAAATTTATGTGAATTGCTGACTAAGCTAAAATTTTATAAAAGGACTGTATACTTGTCATGGAATTCCAAAATAAATAAATAAATAAATAATTACTTAATTAAAATAAAAATAAAATAAAATTTGAATATAATTTGATGTTCCTAAGTATTTAAATAGTGATTATGACCACATCCATTAAAAAGAAATTAAATCTGCCAAAAAAAAAAACAAACTAAGTTCCTATTAATTTTTGCTGAACATAGAAATGAGAATTTAGATTCTCTATACTTTTATTTGAATATAATTTAGATTAAGATGGATTAATATAATGAAAATGAATTTTAAAGATATTTTAATTCACAAAATTCTGCTGGACAGCAATGGGCAGCAAGAATTACCCAACTTATAAAATTTAGAGCTATAAAAGTACTACTCCGATTGAGGCGATTCAAAAGCCTGATCGAAGATAGACAAGTCTATATTAAGATAAAAATAATAATAAAATTTGAATCTTATAGTAAATATACTGATCCAGTGAATTAGTACGGGCTGATCATAAATTATCAAATTCTGGACAGGACTGACTGCAGGAATTCTAAAAATTTTTACAGTTGGAATTTTTAGCTAAGATTTTACAGAGACAGTAAACTTATAATAAGATCTTCATATAAATTTTTAACCTAATCTGAAATTTTATAATATAATAAAATGTAATATAAACAACAGCATCAAACCGAAAATCAATTTGTCCATACTGACTTTCTATAGATTTGAATTAATAGAATTTTTCATTTTGATAATTACCTTTGGTTAAATAAATATTTTTTATTTGAAGTACTTCATTTAAAGAAAAAAATATATTAAGTATTAAAAAAAAAAATCATAATCTCTACTAAATTTTAAAAATTCCTTCTTATAGGATCATAAGTCCATATTTGGTGGAAAAAAAATATTTTAAGAAAAAAAAAGAAAAAAATAAATAAATAAATAAATATCAAACTCACTAGAATTTTTTTCAAGTATAGGACAATGTCTTCCCTAAATTTCAAGGTATGGTTAAATTATTTCTAATTTTCTAATAAATTTCAACATTATAGAGTGAAAATCTAGACCAGTTTAGTATCCCTGATCAAACCAGATAAAATTATCGTTCAAAATAATTCCTGAATATTTTTTTTTAGTCATATAAATACCCCTAAACAACTCCATAAAATATTATGATGATTCGAATTGTAAAGAAATTATAAACATTTAAGCACTAGGCTGTAAACAATAGAAACGACTATTGGACAGCAGGATTTTTCACCCTTAGCAGCGATAAAAACCCTAGTAAAAGTAATAATTTTAATATGATTTTTTTTTCTTTTTTTTATCATATAGTTAATGACATTTTTTTCAAATTTCAAGTCATTTTGACTTTTGATTCGAATGTTAAAATTCTGTAAATAACATTGTGTCTGTGAGTCCAAATTTAAAATATTTCGTTGGTTATTTGAGTGATGCACTAGATAAGATCATTGATTGTTATGGTATCTGAAACTTAGAAACCCAACCTAAGAGCCCATAATATTAAAAAGAGAAAAAATTTGCTTCTTATATTTTGTTAAATAATGAAAATCACCTGATTTGAGAAACTCATAACTAATTAAGTACGAGTCCAATTAAGGTGATTCAAAGGCTACATTGTAGATTAATAAATCGAGTTCAAAAGAAAATAATTAAGAAAATAAAATTTTAAATTTTTTTTAAAAAAACTAAATTTTATTTTTAACTGAAAAAAAATGTTTATTTCTAGACAACCCTCACTGTCTGAATTTTTGAATATTCTATAAACCATAGTTTTTGACAAAATTTTACATATTTATAAATTCACTATTACAAAAACTAAAAGACCAATCCGGGATATAAAACCATCCATAATATAAGTGTGACCGATGCCACTAAAAACAAAAAGAATAAAAATAATAAAAAAATAAAAATTGAAATGTTAGTTTCTAAATCTCGAGGACGAGATTTTATTTTAAGGGGGGTAGAATGTAACAACCCTAAATTTTGGTACATTATAAAAAAAACTAAATTAAATATTTAAAGATTTTATTTTTAAATAAAAAATAAAAACAAGTCAATAGTTGAGTTGGTAGTGAAATTCTTAATTGAGAGAGAGGTTTAGGGATCGATTCTTGAAGTAGTAATAATAAATTTTTTATTAAATATCATAAAAAAATTCAAATTCAGGATAAGGGAGGATGTGCTCATTCTAGAATTTTCTTTAAAAGGGATGGTTTCTGCATTTAAAAAAAAAAAAAAGATCGGAAGCCTAAAGTAAAAGGAAGATAAAATTCTAAGAAGGCTCGATCAGGTAAGTTCTAATCGTTAGATCTTTTTAACTTTTTATTATGTTGTTAATTTCTTCTTGATCTATACAATGGATGGCGTGGATCATCCACACCATCATTGTATAGGTGTGTAGAGTCAATTTTAATAAAGTGATGTTTTTATGATTTTGGTCTAATTAGTAATATTTTAGGAATAAATTAAATGGATGGAATCTGATTGTGCTAAGATAGATCTGTACGGATCATATGATCCTTAAGGCCAAAATATACAAGGGCCATAATTTTTAGATCAATCTAACAATCAGATAGGCCACATTAGTCAGATCTAAAAGTGTTTAATAAAGGAATCTTAGATTTTTACGCAAGTGTTGGTATCACTTGGCGTATAAGGTCGAGATGGGCCATCGGTGTATGTGTGGTTAGATCCACACCATCCATCTAATGTGTAGAGGCAAAACATGATAATATCTCAAGAATCTAAATGATCTGACCATCCGATGGACCACCCCGATCAAGTAATTATCATTCAATTTTATAATCTTAAAAATGAGAAAAAATAGAATAGAATTTTTAATTATTTGATTATTTTGGATCTGGCTACCTAAGATGTTAATCAGAAGTGGGCCCCACCATGAATAAAAACATATGAATAATAATGTTGTTGATATAACTGATAGGATTTCTAAATTCAAACCAACATAATTACCCTGTGGATTCTACACTACCAGACTCATGTGAGTAACCCAACTTGTCTCATAATTCATTAAAATTAAAATAAATCATTGTGATTGTTTGATTGATTTACTGGTTTGAATATTTTGATATGATAATTGTACGATAAATTTATATGTGAATATTTTAATCGAGACAACTATGCCAAATATGAAAAATATGCATTTACATATCATCCCTCATTCATTGCATTGCATAATGCATGGTCGATCCTAGGGGCCCTTCCTGGAAGAAATGTCGATCCTGGTAGAGCGTTATCAGATGCGGGCTATGCCCAAGCCTACCGAAAGGTGGAAGCCTACCCAACGGGTGGATGCGAGTTGACGACTTCCAACCCAAATAGATGGACGATCACCCCATCTGATGCATTCATACCTCATTTTACATCATTGTACATGTATTTTTGTATTATTTTAATTGATATGATTATGAACCATGCTGGGTTATATCACTAAGCCTGGCCAGCTTATATTTTTTATTGATGGAAAAACCGTACAGATGTGAATGAGGGTGGGACCCTACTTGGCAAAATAAGAAGTTGCAGCCTTAAACTAGTCATGATATTTTTACTTTAATTATATTTAATTTTCTTAGATTGTAAATTAATTCTTTCAAGTTGTTGGACATGTTTATTTCATTTCATAAGATCCCAATTGAAAGAATCTTTAGTTATGTTTATGATTAATTATTGGAATAAATGATCATTTCTTATTTTTGAGATGTTGTTGAGTATGAATGGAATGTAAATCTACGGTAGAGCTAGTAAGTAAATGAACAATTGTATAATTGAATGAAATTAGTACACTCAGTGTACGTGTCATGGGCCGAAACTCGTCTCGATTTTTGAAAATCTAAAACAGTGAAAATTCAGGATGTTACAAAAACTCTCATTGATTGATTTTGGGTGTGGGCCTTCATTGATCGAACTCTCATTGACTGAAAATTCTCTTGAGTAAGACAATACTAAACAAATGAATTTCTAACACAAATTGAAATCCTATTTACGTCGCTAGCAACTAAAGGCCTTTTTAGATACATAGAATTTATGAGAAGGAACACTTTTGTTCTTACTTTGATATTTTTTTAATGTTTAGATTTCAATGAAAATAATGGATTCTGCAAAATAATCATTAGCCTTATTTAGATTTGTAGTTCACTAATGAAAAATATGAGGTAGTTGTTGTGAGTTGAATGTGGGATTTGTGCTTGCAAATGAATAGGATCTATAGAAATGGCATCCATTTTTCAATGGTGTTGACTAACAAATTATTAATTGAATTCACCTATCCAATGAAGACCTAAGAAGTAAAATTTACTCTTTATAATGCAAGAAGATGAGAAACCAAGATGTTTAACTTTAAAGATAAGCCCTAGAGAGAGAGAGAGAGAGAGAGAGAGAGAGAGAGAGAGAGAGAGAGAGAGGTGCAGTTCTCCAAGGTTTGAGGGTAATCCCTCATCATGTGTTGTCTTACAGTTTCTCCAACTGTTAGGTGGTTATTCTTATTTTAGTTAACCACCATCTCTTTTCCTATTTGCGTAAACATGATCTGTTGTATGATTCTCTGCACTCTAAATAGGGGTAGCAGTGGCATACCTTTAGCCCCATATTCCATTCTTAAACCCGGGTGTGATCATGCTAGTCCAAGCAACCAACCGATTATACTTAAATGTGGTCTGGCTAGGGTTGGGCTGGATGAATTTTAAGAGGGTCCAATCGAGTTTGCACTGAAACCCTGTGTTGCTAAGTCACAGTCCCAAAATTAGATTGGTTGGACAAGCATACCATATGATTTATGGACACCTTTTTGTTGAAATAGGAACATTGAATATTTTTCATTTCTAACCATCCAATAAATGTCCACCAATTCCATAGTCAGATTATCAAATAAGCTTAGTTTTTGTTTATGATACATATAAACTGGAAACCATAACTTGAACAAATTAATTTGACTTTACTCATATGCGACGTATGCAATTTCTAAGTTAATTTTGACTGCCTGTGTATCATCCATGACACTGTACTAGAGTATCAAAGTTTTGCTCATTTGGTGAAAGGGCCAGGACACAACCTAAACACGATCAATTGCAGCCCACACATTTTCAAACACCATCCATAATTTACACGTGCCAAGTTTTCTATGTGCACATCCTTCTCATGTACTAAATAATCCATCTTTCTTTCAAATGCTTAATAACAATACTAGAATAATTACTCAAGGATAGTGGGACCCAATCAAATGAAATCGAGATGAGTTGTCCAGGACTAATCTTTTGCTATTTTCATACCTACACGGCGCCCATTAGGTCGGCTTGTGAAATTGCTAGCATCACTTGCATATGTATACAAGGGGCATGTCAGACCACTAATGCCACGGAACAAGTTATGTTAATGAGATCCATCCTGTCCCTCAAATGCAACATCTCATGTTTGGCTAAAAAAATCAGCCCAATCCAAGAATCTGGTGTGCTAGATCAATGAAAACAATGTAAAATCAACCCTAAAACCTCACACCCTGATCCATAGCTCAAGTGGTAGACTGAGTGAAAGATTCGTCATTTCAACACTGAGGTCTTGGTATCGATTCCCTAGTGGGGGTGGCTAACAGTGAAGTGTAAACTAACAGTGGGGTGTACTAACAAGCTAACAAAAAAAATAAAACCCCTAAAACCTCTAAAATCAAAGGGTTCCGTTGCTCATGTATCCCAAATTGAAGTTGCGAAAATTTAAATTGGTGGCTAACAAAGAGAGAAGAAAAGAAAATATAACTATTATTCATATTTAACTATGGGCCTATTTAAATTCAGCTAGCAATCCATGAAATGTTGTCAAGGCTAGCTAGTCATATACATGCTATTATTGACTAGTTGTTCTGTTCTTGTTTATCAAACAATCGGGAATCTGATTAGTATGGATTGTGACACATGTGGAGAGCTTAAAGAGTTGTTGATGGCACATTTACATATGCGCGTGTCCACATTCAACATGTGCAGGTCGACATGTGCTACTTTTTTTCTGCTTGAAAGTTGATGGTGGCATGTATGTGCATGTGGGATGCTTTCATTTAGATGGTCGCTTATGTGGCACATTCAAATATGTTATCATGTGAACATGTAAGTGTATTTCTTATGTGCACCAAAACCATAAAGTGTGACTAATAAGGGTCTCAATGGGCTAGGCTCGGGCTTGTAAAGTCAGAATTTTGAATAGGGCAGGCTTGATTGTCTGGCCCGAAACATTTCAAAAACTGGGCTAAGACTAACCCTAGGCCCGGCTCGTTGACAGCCGTAGCCACGAACAAGTAGTTCCTCCTATCAATTAGAACTAGGGCTACCAATGGGTACTTAGACTAGTGGGTATCTAATGGATTCGTCCGAAATTTAATCATTCTAGGTCCCACCTTTTGGACTCGCCAAAAAATCAATGTTGGGCTTGATCCCATGTGATGGACCTAGTTATAGGTGGGTCAGGCCCATGTTAGGACCCATTAGAATTGGGTCGTGTAGGATCTGGTTAGTGTTTTTCTTCTTCTTCTTCTTTTTTTTTTTTTTTTTTTTTTTTTTTTTTTTTTTTTGTGTATCCTTTTACATATACCATGAACCATGTGATGTATGTGTTTTATCCGGACCGTCCATTGTGATACCAGCTACAGGTATTCAAGAACTAAGCCCAGACCCAACAAGACCCAAACCCCGTTGGCCTAGGTCTATCTAAACTCGACTGGTTGATAGCCATAACTAGAATACCCTGTGTGGGGGCCCTTTGTGATGTATGTGCTTTATCCATGAAGTTCCTACGCTGGGATGCTAGGTGCGGCCCACCGTGATGTTTATGAGAAATCCAACCCGTACATCCGTTTTGCGAACTCATTTAAGGATATTCGAAAAAAATGAGGCGTATCCAAAGCTCAAGTGAGCAACACGAGGAAAATTTGGGGATTGAGTGACCACCGTTGAAACATTTGTATGGCCACAAAAGTTTGGTATCAGGCCAAATATTTTTTTTTATTTCACTTCATTCCAGTGGTAATGGACTTATAAACGGTTTGGATGGCATATAAACATCTAGGTAGATCCCAGGAAAGTTTCAACTGTGAGTAACTCTTTCCCCAGTTTTCACTCTCGTGTGGCCCACTTGAGTCTTGGATCCACCTAAGTTTTTGTCAAAACTCCTAAAATGATCTAGAAAAACGGATGGACGGAGTAGATTTCTCACAAACCTCACGGTGAGCCCCACCTACATCACAGCGCAGTAACTTCCTGCAAAGGCTTTCTTAGGAAATCCGCGTCCGTCGCCATACAATCCGCTCTCATTTGTAAATCCTCGTGTACCATCCGCCACACTCGGCAAGAGCATCTAACTACGTGTTGCAGTATAGGACGGCCACTTCCTCTTCCCATCTGTCCACATATTACAAACTATAATAAGTTCACCACCATTTCGTAATGCATGTGTAACCATACACATAGCATACATGCACATCAATCCAGACCATTTAAAAAAGTGGGTCCATTGAGCATGAACGATTGCCCAAAAGTCACACTGATCAAATGATCCTGACCATCAAACAGCCAGCCAATGAACCAAGTAAAAAATAGAATAGTCAGCTGTACAAATTCAACAGGTCAAAAATCAGATGGTTAAGACCGTCCAATCTTGTGATGTTTGGGCTGATCTCATCTCTATAATGGAAGCCACAAATTGGATGGCTCGGATTACGACAGATGTATGCCAAGTGTACGGGAATGGACCACCAACATCTAAAAATGGTGATAAACTACCACCATGATCTAACCCACAGAAATTATTGGGTACAACAGCCTGTACCGAATATTTCGAACTCATGTGCAGCATTAAAAGAGGAAGGCGAGTGGCCCACATGTGATAATGTGTTAGTCGCCCATAAATCATTCTAGACCATGTGATCTTTACTATAATTCCGGAAGTTTAATACAGTCCACTCATCTATTTCCACGCGTTCATACTCAACTAACATTAATCACACCATGGAGTCACCTTTTAAAGATGTTCTGGCCATCACAACCGTCCATCGTCTGCCTGCTAATCTAGATGAGTCAGAGCCCAGGAAATCACACCGAATGGATGGCCCTGACCAGTGATTTATTAAAGTTCCATCCGAACCATTGAATTCTTTTAATTTCAACCATCTGCAGCCAAATACATACATCGATCGTCTCCAGAAACTATTCAAGTTGATATTTGGAATGCGGCCTATCCATCGTATCTACGATAACAACGACTGTTAATATTATCTGATCATATTTTCGTGTGGCCCACATGAGGCAATGTATGGTGGATGACAATCAGTCTCGTTTAACGGAAGACAAATTTTTATGTTTTTTGGTATTACCTAGACAACACTCAGCGTATCTCTCCAACTGAATAAACGAACTCTGCGACGTCTTATAAGCTTTCTTCATATAAAATGAGTAGTTATTTGATACTCTGGCTGCTATGACATTTCATACACAGACACTTGGAAATTGTATACATGGCATATATCTACCCTCACCAAACCGACTAAATTGTGGAACCAATTGTCTCGAAGTAACATTGCAAAATTCAGATTGGTTGAAGAATCCCATCCTCTGATTCGTGGACACCTGTCTTTTCAAAATAAAAGCCGTTGGATATTTTCATTTTTAACTGTCCAATAAACAGATCAGCAATCTAATATTTAGATAATCAAATCAGAATAATTTTTGGTTCATGATACATATAAAAGGATACTCATAATTTGGACAGTATAATTTGACTTATTTGTTTGCCAAGTATGTAATTTTTTGGTAATTTCCAATTGCCTCTGTATCATCCATCACATACTCTAGAGAATGGAAGTATTTCTCATATAGAATTGTCAATAGAGAACATACTTTGAGTGAAAGATAGAAAACATTGAACATTTTCTCTTAATAAGCTATCATGAACTCTATCATTTTACACGTGGCCACTGTGACCCAATCCTACACTGAGAAGGTAATAGTTAACATGTGACTTTGTCCTTGGAATTTAGACCATTAACTAGAGGGGTACGCGAACCGAGCTAGCTCGGTTATCTTGCTCGACTCAAACTTGAAAAAGTTCGATTCGACTAGGTTAAAAACTAAATTCGAGCCGAGTCGAGTTGATTTTTTGAGCTCAAAAATGAGTTCGAGCTGGCCCCGGCTCAACTCGACTCGGATCGAACCCAGTTCAAACCGAACTCGGATTGATCTAATTCGATGACTCGGTTACTTTGATATTGATGTTGCTCACCAAGTGTTTAAGGAAATGACCCAATGAAGTGTGGCTGGTGGCAAGGAAGATATGTATATGAAACTAATACCATTTTTTTTCTTGATTTTTATGTTGCTTAGAAGGTGTTTGATAAAATACCTGTAAAAAGCATTGCTACTGTCTTAAATACAGTGAGATTTTGAAGGTGCAGTCTAGGTGTTTGTGAAAATGTTACATAAGCAAACTCGACTCTAACTCGCCCAAGTTGCTGACTGATCCGAGTCGAGCTGGCCAGTTAGGCTTGAGGACCAAGCTGAGCTGAAGTTAGCTAGTGGCCGAGCCGAGTCAAGCTAAGGCCAGCTCAACTCAGTTTGACTTGATGTACACCCTACCATTAACCATCTTACTCATAACTATCTATTTGATAGCTATGAATGGTCTAGATTGTTGGACTAGTGACGTTCACGTGATGGAAATGTATTGGTTTCATAGGCCATGGGAGAATATATTATTCCTCTCGTGATTCGAGCACCTGCCTGATATCATGTCAAATAACCTATTTGTTTTAAAAGCTCAAGCTATTAAATGATAATATATTAATCCATATCAATAAGGATAGTATATCAATGTATATCAAGAGTCTTTAACAATATCCACAGTGTAGGTTTGTGTCGCAAGCTCAATTTAAGGCATGAATCCAAACATGAGACTAATGCAAAACTCAAATGGACCACACTATGGGAAACAATGGATATTAATTCATCCACTACTAAAATTTTCTTGGAAGTGACATAAGTTGTGGATCAAGTTGATATTTGAATTTTTACATTCATCATAGTTGAAGTCACGTTATAAATGAGTTGGGTAGCAAATAAGCATCATGGGCTTCATTATCCCAGATCTACCTGTAGTGTTATTTGCTTGATCTTCGGATATACCTTATCATTAGGCTCATGCCTTAAAATGAGTCGAGGAGATGGACCGATAAGGTGCGTGTAACATGTACATCACGATGGGCACAATAAAGCTTAGGAGCTGAGCACTGTAAGCAATCTACATCTCTGAAATAAGTGTAATAGATAATTACTTGCAAGAAATTAAGAAAAATAAAATGAGCCCAAATGCTTATAAGCAACGTGGACCTAGCTCATTTTTTCATCATCATCATCATTATCATTATTATTGTTGTTTGCATTTCACAACAATTGCTATCATGGTTTTGAGACCGGTGGCTCAAACAAACTTAGTTTTCCATCTCATGACTCGCCAAGCCACCCCTACTAGTGAACTAGACTAACAAGTAAACTCTCCTAAAGTCCCTCAATATACATTAATATATCATAGTATTAGAGTAATTGGTGGTTTGACATAGTATCAGTGAATCATACTGGACTTTAATGACTCAAGCTTTTAGAGTAACCGATTGTTTAACTGTTGGCATGAGTTGTCAAATCAATCAATGAGTTATCAATTAAGAGAAAATTAGAAAGATTATATTCATGATTATCCAATATCTATGTATAGCCAAGAATAGGGCTGCTAATCTCCCCATATATTTGTACAATATCTCTGTAAAAAAAAAAGTAGAAAAAAGAAATACAATAATAGAAAATCTGACATGGTATCAGAGCTAGTCAATTTCTGACTCTTGGTTTACGTCTAACCCTAGTTCATAGCTTCCTTCTGCCGCCACCTTCATATATGGGAGACATCGAAACCCCGACGAAGTCCGATGACTCTTTCATTGATCATAATACGCACATCTCTAAAATATTCACCACAAAAATAGCTGAAGCTTTGTCCAAAGCTCAGGCCCCGACCGTATTTTCTGAACCTGCGGCTGTCCCGATCAGCATCAAGTTGGATGGTTCCAACTATGCTTTATGGTCCCAAGTTATCGATATGTACATTTAACCTGACATTAATATGGTATCAGATTTAATGTACTCTCCTGCAGGTAACTCAAGTGTTCATCTAACCTGGAGTTCCACTAAAGTTTTCAATTAACCTAAAATTTGCATTTTTCCTTCTGTTCATGTTTGTCGATCTCATGAATAGTTTAGATGCCAAATAAACATCATAGTGGGTCATAAGAAAGTTTCAACAGTAGGCATCATTGTCCTCGCTGTGCTTCGTGGGGTGGGGTCAACTTAGGCTTTGGATATGCCTCATTCTCTGAGTCATACCCTAAAATGATCTTTGCAAATGAATGGACGGTGTGGATACAATACATACATTATGGTGGGCCCACGGGGCTTGGTGACGTCACTTCAATAGCGAGATAGCTACTGAGGCCGTCAGTACCTAATCCACGTCTATCTAACATGGTCGTCCAATAAGGATGCCCCACAAAATCACGCCGATCCAATGAATTTCAAGGTTTTTGGGTGGTTAGTTTTGTTTTCTATCACGTCAGCCACATGATGATCGGATCAACATGATTCTTGGGCCATCCTATTTTCATAACGAGACAACCCAATTGTATGGATTGGATGTCATCCGTACACTACAGTTTGGGCCCTAGTTGCACGTTTTTCATCCACAACTAGTTGCATGGACCATCCCCATTTCTCATCAGTACAAATGATTGGTAGCCGTTTTTGGAAGTTGAATAAAATCACATTCAACCAACGGCTAATCCGCCTCGGTTTAAGAGCTTATCACATGGAAATGATTCCATGGTCAGTGGGCCACATCCCTAACACACCCACATTTAGTATTTTAATACATCTTCAGTTCAAAAATCAATAATAAAAAATACTAACCTCCTGTATATATATAACTATAATAACACCAGGTTTTCATCAAAACCCACAACAGAAAATCCAAACCATCAAAATCCCATCTCTCATGGCCACCATCAAAGGGTCCCTCTCATATGGGCTTTTGGGAACCTTCCTCCTCCTTTCCTCCACCCTCCTCCCTACCTTAACTTGCTCTGATTCAAGCCATGAGCTCCAAACAGCGCAAATCGCGAGGCGGTCCCTAGGCGGGACGCCGGCGAATGTTATCCAACAGTATCTAGCGCCGCACAATCTCATCCGGGCCCAGCTAGGCCTAAGACCACTGAGTTGGAGCGACGAGCTTGCCAGCTTCGCTGAGTCGTGGGGGAACCAGCGGCGGCGGGACTGTGCATTGATCCACTCCAATAGCAACTACGGCGAGAACATCTTCTGGGGTAGTGGGAAGAACTGGCAACCGTCTGATGCAGTCGCTGCGTGGGCCGCCGAGAAACAGTACTACGACCCCCAGCGTAACCAGTGCTTGGAGAGAGATTGCCTGCACTACACACAGATGGTGTGGAGGCAAAGCTTGAGAGTAGGGTGTGCTAAGGTCATCTGTGGCCGCGGCGACACGTACATCACATGCGATTACGACCCACACGGCAATGTGATCGGCCAGCGGCCCTTCTGAGGCGAGTTTTTTTTTTTTTTTATAGCATGTTTCTTTCTATCATGAGAAGAAAGAGGCGTTCTTGCAGCGATTCGCTCTTCTTCGAAAATTCAATTGGGTGGTGGTCTTATCGCTTGTAGTGCAATAAAGAAGTGTTCAGCCTCTCCGACGGTGGCAATGCTACAGTTGCTT
This sequence comes from Magnolia sinica, assembly GCF_029962835.1. Classification (NCBI taxonomy): domain Eukaryota; kingdom Viridiplantae; phylum Streptophyta; class Magnoliopsida; order Magnoliales; family Magnoliaceae; genus Magnolia; species Magnolia sinica. The sequence goes on from NC_080582.1 coordinate 81,327,749, forward strand.
GGTGGTGGCGGGGCATTGATGATGATTTTTGAGTTTTAATGGTGGTGATTCGATTGCTGAAGCAGCAAGCGTCTGTGGGATTTTATTTTATTTTATTTCAATTTGGGTGTGATCCAAATGGCCTTCGCTACCGCGAAGATCTATTTTCGGTTTTAATTTCGGTTCATATTTTTGGATCTTGGATCTTTTATGAAAATTTTGAGCTTTTCCTCATACAATTTGGGTGATGTTACTGAGCTGGTCCTTGGTTTCTCAAGTGATTATGGGAGATGATATGCATCATATATTGTTCTAAAACTCGGTGAGTCGACTCGGATTTAGCGATTCCATCTTATTCCATATTTTAAGCTGAGTCACTGGGAAGCTGGCTCACGAGCGTGATTCGGTCCTGACTCGACAAGAGTTGCAGTTAACTCACTTGGTCCACTCAATGTGACTCAGTAACTCAAGTTGAGTCGAGTAGATTAAAGATTCGGGTGAGCGTTCGAGTCAATGAACTCATTTAGACATGTACCTAGGACATCTCAAACAACCTTTTCTTGGGGGACTGAAGGAGAAATGGAGGTGGAAGGGTCTCTCTTTTATTAGGTTTCTTTTCTATAGGTAGGGATGGGCTTGAACCCAGGGGTTTAATTTTGAAAGATGAAATTTTATTAGGTAGCAGGCCGCTGTTAGAGATGAAGCATATGCAAAGTATCTTTTAAAGTCATTTGGTTGAATACTCTTGATTGGGCACCATCTGTAACAACAACATGCCGTCCAATAAAATCCAACCACATCAGGTTAGGATGGAGGTTGGTGTTAATAGAAACACTATCTAATTGGCATCAAATATTGAAATGCGCTGTCTATCATTGAGATGGCATCAAATGTTGAAACAAATTCTGTCTACCAGTGAGGCACGGGCTCAAACTCAATTAGGATTTTCTATATTAAATTTAAAGGTATTATTAATTTTTACATCCAACCGTAGGTATATAGGCCAAACTATTTCTATGATAGGCTTCATTATCAATGGGGGATAATTGAAACAAGATCTCACATTAAAATATTTAAATCCTTAATATGGTCATTTAAATCTTTGTGTTTGAGCATGAACCATCTTTTTAAAATATATTTGTGGGTCGTGCATAGGATCTTTCAATCATGATGGTTGTTAATAACCATAAATGTGTGGTCCATCATATAAATAGTATAACAATCCTAAAGTAAATGATGGCAATAAGTTAGGAAGTATTTATGAGGGTTGAGTGGCAGGGTAATAATGGGCTGCACCCGAGCTGGGGGTTGGCCCTAGCTAGTGGTGTCAATGGGATAGGTTGACCTGTCAGGCTTTCGAGCCTAACCTACCTTGGGCCTTGCTTAAAAATCAAGCTCCTATAAAATTAGGTCAAGCTTGGATGTAGATATCCGAAAGCCCATAAGCTCGATCCAATTAGTTAGGGTTTGCAATCTCTCTCTCTCTCTCTCTCTCTCTCTCTCTCTCTCTCTCTCTCTCTCTCTCTCTCTCTATATATATATATATATATATATATATATATATATAGGTCGTGCTCGAGCTGGACTATTTTGGCCATTATGGACTCAAACCAAGTTTGAACTTACATTCAACAATACGTGATGGGCTTAGTGAGGGTTTGGCCCATCCCTAAACCTAGCCCAACTCTAATCCCTTGCCTTGGCTATAATTAGGCCAAAAGGCCTTAGCTATTTTTCTAGCCTTACTGAGCCAGCCCTATAAAGAATAGTTAAAATAATCAATAATTTAAAACCGTCTAATCTTATTAAATGAAAAAATAAAATAAGGTATTCCTTTCACCCACATTAAGTACATCACATGAATGCAATCCAAGATCCAAAGGTGCTTTTAAACTACACATGTACATTAAATGAGAACAGCCAACTAAACCATGGTGGCCCACTTGATGTTACCTGGCCCACCTTGACATTGATTTCAAGCTTAGACCATGTTTAAGGGCCCACCTAGCCCATTATGATATTGAGGGATGTGCAAGCAAAAGTCTTAACCATTCATTTATAGACATGGTTAATCTTAGGGCTGGCAATGGGTCAGTCCGTCCAGTTGGGCTCGATGACCTGACCTGACCCGACCTCACCCAAAACCCGAAACAAAATAAAGAAGTAAAAAATCAGTATATATCTACTGATTGGGTTAGGTTGTACATAGCTTTAATTAGCACCATCTTCCATTTTTAAACCTGAGTTGGGTCAGGACAGTCAAAACCGACCAATGTCCAATTAAATGAGTTAGGTTGGACTTTGATGAATTTTATGTGGGTTGGGTCAGGTATGTCCCATTTTTTAAAAGGGTTTTCCTGGCTACTTGCCTTTTGTACGGTGGAAATAAAAGCATTGTACGATGGACTAAGCACACGTGCCAACTGGGTAAACGTGCATGAGATCCCAGCCATCCTTCAGGTAGGGTTTACTATTATAAATTCACTTCTAAAATCAGACCGGTGCACTCTTTTGTAGCCCACACTTGCATGAGAGAAATAGATGGTTAGAGAAAAAAAAAAAAACCCAAGCGTCCATTAAACAAAAAAAATTCAAAAAAATTACAAAAAGGATAAATCCCAAAGAGCCATGCCAAACGCCAAACAGAAACACTGAGGCTATTAGTACGAGGAAATACTGAAGAGGTGATTCGCAGCACACATGCCTAACTCTGCACACACGTGCAAGATTGGAAACATTCATCAGGTGGGCCACACCGTAAGCGTACCCTGGCCAGAACGAACACTCAATAGCTATAGGCTATACTACAGGTGCACGTCCTGCACTTGATGAATGGCCAGGATCTTACACACGTGTGCCAGGTTGGCAACACAAAATGCTATAATTACAACAATGTGGCCATCTAATACGGCCTTTCTCCAATGTAATTCCCAGGTGGATCGTAGTTGCAAGTGATGAAATCCCCCCTCCCACCCAAACATGTCACCTTGGCGCATCCTAGCCTCCTGCTGCTACTCCACACGATCTGAGTATAGTGTCCACACATCTGGCCAGATGCACACGTGTTAGATCCATACTTATACCACTTTCTCTCCACCACCCACGCCGCCACCGCCTGCGCCGGCGTCCACCCATCGCCACTCCCCCAGAAGATATTCTCTCCATATGGGCCATTCGAATGCTTCAATTCACAGTCCGAACGTCTCTGATTCGCGTACCACTCGGCGTACCGTGCTACGCGTGGGTCCCACACTAGCGGTGGCAGGCCGAGAGCCGTCCGGGCTGCATTGTGGGGGGCCAAGAACTGGCTAGCCAACTGCATGGGGCCTGCTTTTAAGGCGACGGTCGGATCGGATAGGAAGATGAGGAGAAGGGAGGCGATGATCGCCGCCTGAGTGCGGCCCAGCTCGAACATGGCTGTCCACTTAGTTGGTGTGGTGGGCAGGGCTGATACATTGGTTACAGGCATTTGAAGCATTTTATATTTAGTTGTTGGACCGTTTGGGTTGTTTTTTTTTTTCAACTTTGGGTGGCACCCATGTTCGAAAATGATGACCACTTTCCTTATTCTAGGGCTGAGATTCAGCTAAGTCATTGAAATTTCTTATGTTGATACCGCAAATCACTCAAAGGCTATAACATTTTTTTCTTTTATAGGTTGGTAGGCCATGGTCAATTTATCTAGACGACTAGACCATAGAGAGTTATTTGTTACTCTGGCTTCGTAATACGCTTGATACACAGGTAGTCAGAAATTGTATATGGGTCATGCATTAACGCTTGATACACAGGTAGTCTGAAATTATACATGGGTTATGCTTGATACTCTGGCTTGATACACAGGTAGTCTGAAATTGGTAGGCCATGGTAATTTTATCTGGACGACTAGACCATAGAGAGTTATTTGATACTCTGGCTTTGTAATACGCTTGATACATAGGTAGTCTGAAATTGTATATGGGGAACGCTTGTTACTCTGGCTTGATACACAGGTAGTTTGAAATTGGTAGGCCATGGTCATTTTATCTGTACAACTAGACTATAGAGAGTTATTTGATACTCTGGCTTTGTAATGCGCTTGATACACAGGTAGTCTGAAATTGTATGTGGGGCATGCATTAACTCAAATCGAACTGGCTAAATACTGGAACTCACTTTCGCTATCTCATGGTTCAAAATTAGATTGGTTGAATAATCTTAACAGTTGATTTGTGGACAGTTGTTTGTTGAAATAGGATCATCGGATCTTTCTCATTTTTGGCCGTTCAATATGTGTCCAGAAATCCAATGGTCAGGAGCCAATAAGGTTGATTTTTTGTTCAGGTTACATCTAAACTAGGACCCATAATTTGGACGGTTCAGTTTGAATCAATCATATTCCGAGCATGCAATTTGTATGCAATTTTTAGTGCCTGCGTATCATCCATCCATATGTGCCGGAGTATCAAAGCTTTTCTCATAGATTAAGTATATACGTGAAGTTCGGCGTCAAGGGAATTGAATACTGCACGGTATAGAGTCGATAGACTAATGTGAGTTTAAAATGGTGGTGACTCTTACTCCTCACACGTAGCACTCATGTATGGTTATCTCAACCATCAGAATTGTGGGTCAGATTGTGGATGGATCATATCAATGAAACTATGTTGATTAAGAAATCATAACCATCCAATTTATGGCTGTCAAATGGATGGTTAGAATTAAAACAGCATGGTCCAAATTCTGGAAACATCAAGTGTTATTATCATCCTCTCAATTTAAGTTTTCAGCTAGGGTCCGTCCACAATTGGATCAGCGGTTTGGATGGTCAGGATTGCTGTACAAGGCATCTGTATAAGTTGAAGAAGAGTCACCAACAATGTTAAAATGGTGGTGAACTCTCATAGGCGATGGATGTGTACTTTTTTGCGAGCAGGGCCCACGTTTAGGTGATCCAAGCTGTTGATCGGACCCATTATAGATGGAATGTGACAAAACATTTTCTGGACGAATCTACCTTGGACGGATGCTGTGTTATTTCACTAGTAGGCCACTGATCCAACGGCTCGAATGGTCTGATCTAGAATAGTTCTTAGGCGTTGCCCATCCATTGCGTGTCCTGTTCCTATCAACCGTCAGGATCCCTGAACCATAGGCTCCACATGTTCAATCGGAGCCGTTAGTACACTATTCCAGTTCTGATGCATCAACACCCTAACATTCCCTTAATCCTTTTAATCCAACGGATGACTCTTCTCCACCGTCCAAACGCAGTCCTTCGATCAGATGATTGGGAGATTAACGTGGCACGATGTTTCGCCTACGGCCGATCAACGACTTTCCCTACTAATCTAACGGTAGGGATAGTTTATTTTATGTAAATAATCATTGTTTTGTGTGACTTAGATTGCTGGATAGATTAGGAATTTTATTATTCTTATTATACATTAATATAAGAACAGTCCTATTATTGCAGAGAAAGTATTAGGTCCAACCCATTGCACCGTACGTTACTGTCCAACCAGCGGATAAGTTTCAATCTGTTATGTGTTTGTGAAATCCAACCTGTTCAATTGGTTGGCCCCACCATGAGAATCTATCTGAACCAAAATCAAGATAATCCACTATTCAGGTGGGTTAGATCACAGAAAACAATGTATCACTGGTGATAAATAACGAAATAAAGGTGTGGTCCAGCTGATGAGTGAACCAAGATGATTTTTGAACAGAATAATTCTCATGCTGTTAAAAACTATTGGACACGTCGGATTTTGTATATACTGGATATAGTGGAACTTATTTAGTAGTGGACAGTAACTAATAGTACAACTGATTGGACTTGAAAGTAGCAGGTATAGTAGGGTACATCACTTCGCTGGTGTGGTAGCCTGCAACTTACACCAACGGTCAACATTCATATATGAAAAGGGCCAAAGATCTGATTATTAGAAGTTTTCCAGTATTGTAATTTTTTGGGGGGTGATCACTCCATGGGACGGATTATATCAACGGTCTAGATCTTTAAAAGGGGGCTCCACTTGTGGAAATACAAGGCCATAGGACAATATACATCCCATAGGACCAACTGACAGAGGATCATAGCAGGCAAAGTTGGTGAGGTTGATTCTGATGGAGGTTCCAAAGATCCACACGCTCCTTTACACGAGCACACGTGTCAGACTGGCATGTGTGTCCTCCTAGCAGTGAACAAGGTGGCCCTCACCAATCACCATGAAGATGACGATGGTCCACTACTCGCACATAGACATGTACGTTGAATTTGGGCCGTTGACAACTTTACCTTAACCTGTTATTCTCTCCACATAGATTTTCCAACCTGATTAATGGACCAGATCGAATTTTAGGTATGATAAATCTTTAAGTTGGACCCACCTATGATCTTTTCAAATTTCCCACAAAGCTTCCATGTTGGCACGTGCGCCGAATGTAGAGGTACACGTAGGACTTGAAAAGGTCTCTCCACTCCGCACCTATTGTATGTGGGGCCCACCTTATTGTATGTGTAAAATCTACTCCATCTATCAGGTTCCATACTATATTTTAATACTTTCTGATAAAAATCAGCTTGATTAACATCTCATATGGACCACACCAGGTGGATAAAAGGGGATGAGATGGAACCATAGGTTTGCGTGTGGTGCCTCTATTACGTTTATCTTCCATCAAACCCGTTAATCAGGGTTAAGGAACGATTATGAAGATAATTAACAAAAATCAGATAAACACAAACCTCATGCGGGCCACACTGTGTAAACGTATCAGCTTTGTGAGAAATTTTATATTGTTCCCATTTACATGGCCCATATAAGTTTTTAATCAGATTTATATTCTATATGTACGGTTAAAGTAATGTTTTTTACCTGATGAACGGATTGGATTTCACACAAAAAACATGGTGGACCCTACAATGCTTGGTTGATTTACGCGCTGGTCCTCCAACAGGCGTTTGGATGATTGAAATTTCTATCATAGAAAACGAGAAAAGCCACCACCCAAGTATGATGTGAAAGTCAAGCAAGAATATATACGTCGATACAGCTGCTGTATCGAAAGTAATGATACAGGCATTTTTTTCTGCTAAATTGTCATGTAAGTAGAACATCCTATCCGTTAAAAATATGGATCTCTCCATTTTGATCATCTGGTATAAAAATTGGGCTGATAGAGATATAAAGAAGGATGTGACATCAATATAAACAGACAGCCGATGGTGTAACTTAGTGTCCTGATATGGCTCACCCAATGAGTGGATGGGATTGATTTTCAAATAGGATAAGGAACATGATATGAATCACCTTTTTAACAGATAGGATATACTTAATATATGATATGTTTCATATATTGGCGGGAAAATAATGGATGTATCAATATTTATGATACAGCCGCTGTATCTTTTCTAAATTCCGGCACCCGAAATCAGCGGAGAGTGGCGTGTCTTTGTCATCTCACCGTTAATTAAGGATCCTATCGAAAGGTGTCTTTGTCATCTCACCGTTAATTAAGGATCCTATCGAAAGGAACAAACTAGCCACGTGGCAATTGTTGATTGGTAGGGGCACTCGTGGACATGCCAGAGCCCAAGAGTCGGGTGATTGTGGCAATCCTGTTGGCGTAATTTCTGATATTAATGGATGTGTGACCGTTGATTTTTTAGATTTTGTAAAAGAGTACCTCATTATTTTGGAATTTACATTCCGGTACCTATTTTAGGAAGCTTTACATCTTTATCAATGAAAATGGGAATTGTACTCTCTTGCATCGGATGGAAGTGGGGTCTACCCAACATGTGATCTGGGCCGTTCAATATTAGGCGCTGACCACTGTGAACAGGCCAAATGGTATTTGTTAGGATCTCTCTATCCGGGAGATTTTCTACGGGCCAAAATAGTGAATTGCATCATGCCAACGGGTTTGGATAGCCGAATGGTAGGCTTACCTGTACCAGCAGAAAATATCAGACATATCATCTATCCCAGGCACATGTAAAAATGCGGCCCTTTGGTTACACCTATATTCAATGTCTTAATGTATATTAATAAAAAGTTACCACATGTGGACACTTTGGGTTTAATATCAGTGAAATCATACTTACAAGTATGGAGGTATATTGGGTTGATCTTCCCTTGGTGATACGCATTTCGTTATTAATGTGGTGGTATAGAGCAATACACATGCCTTTAGTGGAGCGAACTGACGAATGTCATATGACCGTGATTACCAAGCCAATTAATGAAGCAATGTGCCCAACACGTCTATAAAGATAAAGAAAGAATTTTATCATAAATCTGGCTACGATACACTTGGTAAGATCATATCTTGCATTAATCCTTTTGAAATAATTGATCTTTTTAGAAACGATCAGAAGGTCCGTGACAATCATGAAGATTTCAAATATTTAGAGATCGGACTAATTTCTGAGCAAATTTATATAGCACAAACCCAAAATAGAAGAGGATAAATACTAAGCAAATCGGGTCCATGTCCGCACATCAATTAGAATTAAAAGAATGGGAGAGCTCAACGGTTGATACAGTCTCACCGGTTTAACGATCAGAAGGGAGAGATCATGGAAAGGGCGGAGCTGGCTCTGCTAAGGTCATTTAAATGCATGACAATGATCGATTTAAGATATGAGATCAACAGTAGAGGTTTACTAATTAAACTATTTTTACATGCAACATTATCTTGAAGGTCTCCAATATGATACTATGTACGTAAAAGTGGAGATCTGAAAGTCCAATTTTAGATTTACACGGATCTATTTAGATTGTATATCATAAATACAGAGAATCTATAATCATTAAGGAAACTCAGATAGAGTTTTACCGCCTTGACAACCTATAAAAGGAGCAAGCGATTAAGAGCTCGAGGCCCCGCGCCAAACACAATTTATCATCTTTTATCATCTTTACATTTATCATAGTATGACATAGCTTAGCCTTAGCATAGATCGCTATTGTACAGTGCCACCGCAACAGTGCCGTCAGATTAGATTAAACATCTAGAACCTTAAATTATTGAATCCCGATTAACCAAGTCTTTACTTGGACGATCATCTGTCTGGTCACATCCTGCCAACCTCATTTCGATCATATGTTCTTACAGATGGATTGAGCATTAATTTATCTCTTATTTGTTTATTTCTCTAGTTTATTTTGATACTCTATCAATTGTAATGCACTATATTCAAGTATTAATGAAATCTGCATTGTTTTAATGTTCTTCTTTTTTATTTGTCCATCTTTATTTCTTTTAGAAATATTAATTAGAATTATTAGTAAAAGAATAAGTCTTTAGACATAAGGCACCAAAAAATCTATTAGAGATGACTGGCCTTAGCATTTCGCAAATCACCCGATCATGGATCACAACCGGTGGCTAACTCAATACTTGGATTTTCGAATTCAGTCCTACTCGTTCATTTTGGCTCGGGTCACCAACATCATTTAATCAAACATTGGGTCAACATCATTTATTCAAACATTGGGTTGAGTACAACTCTGGTACACTTACACATTATAAACGTGCACGAAATCAGAATGCAAGCCCTCATTCGCACATGTAGCCTTGTGTTTGATAGAATTGTGCTAATACCATTTACAAACCACCAAATGTGCTGAATTACTTCATGGGTATCAAATCCTAGCCGTCCATCAGTGGGTCCATTATGTAATTTGATGTCCAAAATCAAAAGTCGAGCCAATGCTCTCATCTACTGGGCCATAGGGTTGGAAGCAATGGACATCTTGATTTTATTATGATAAGTGGGCCCACATTTCGCTGGTCCAAACCACTGGTTGGATGGTTCCTTCCATGGATGGACTATGCTTTGATTCATGAATCTTTGTTGAAATAGGACCATTAGATGTTTCTTACTTTCAACTGTCTATAAAATAGGAGGGCATTTTTAACATTTACAAGATCTAAGCTAAATAATCTAATTGCCGTATCCTAAGGAAGGTATTGAAATGAAAAATACTTTAACTAATTAGGCATGGTAATGAAAAACTTTTTAAAAAAGGTATTGGCACGTAAATTCCAAAATAATAAGGTAGTCTTTTGTAAAAATCTCATCTTTTTAAGGGCACAATTGGTTTGTAAGTTACTTGCGATAAGCTACTTGTTAAACTGAAGTTAATTTAAATATTAAAAAAGTTACTTATAATTGATCATAAACTAAACTTACTTATCTTAAATAAGTTATTTATCTACTGTTGTAAGTAAAAAAAGTAATTTATTTGGTGGTGTCCAAACAGGGGACTTAATAACATCATGTAACTTTTGCTACCTTCACACGTGTGCGAGAGCCCTGCCCATCCACACACAGGCACACGTGCCAATGTGGGACAGTTGTATTCTATACCCGAGGTTTCCATCAGGTAAGTTATATACGCAGGTGGGCCACAGTGAATAAACCAACGATGAAGAGAATTTCTTATGGTCTTTCATTTGTTTTTGTTAGCTGTGTGATGTGTGAAATGGCCTGATTTTAGACCCAAAGATTTAAACATTGAAGTACACCAGCTGGAAGGTAGGATCTTGTACACGTGTTTCATATTAGCACGTGCGTCATTCAATGGATGGACAGGGGCGACTAGAGTTGTATGACAGGTTAGGAGTGTGTGAGTAATGGATTATGAAAATCCTAAGTGTTCACCCACCAGATCATGGTCCCAATCATGACAGATTAGGATCATCTGATGGTATCTATTTAACGGTCCAAATTTCGAACCAACAATGGTACAAGTGGGTCCATCTTTGGGTGATCTGATCAGTTCATCTGGTGGTCCCCATTATTTGATGGGCCACATCCCAACATCACCAAGACCGGGTCTTTGTGCAATTCAATTAAATATGGAGCCACATATGTTAATGAGGGCATGTATTCGGTCAAAATGGACGATTAGGATGGTGTGGGCATGCCAAAATTATACTTGGCTCGAGTTTGATTGAACGTTGGTGCCTCCCGCGCCGAGATGGATCGTTTAAGACTAAATTCAATGACTTAGTCCCCCTCTTAACCACTGGTTATTACAATATTGATCATGCGATTTGCAGGAGGATAGAGGTTGCAACCAATGTGTTCTTTTTACCTTGTGTTTTATGGATTTATTTTCTCACCAATAATTGTAGTCGATGTATTTCTTCTCAAATACATCACATTAGGCCTCGCCCATGGGCCTCGAATACAACATAATAGGCCACAATCCATTGACTTCAAATACACAATAGGTAGGTGTTGACTCCCCAAGTATAGGGTTGTGATGTAGTAATAAACTCGGTAAGACCGAGGTCGAATCCACAGAGACTGAAACTGGTATGTGATCTGAAACTAGGTAGAAATAGAACTAGTCTAGGATGCGATCTAAACCAAATAGAATTTAAGAAATAATTGTGGAATAGTTATCTAAAACTTTAAGGAATTCAGAGGAAGGAAACTAGGGATTCAGAGGATCCACTTGTAGAGATCAGGGAGAAATTATGCCTGCTTCAGAAATCATGGAATTTAACTAGACTTCCTTTGATATAGTTTTCAAGAGGTGAAAGGTATATGAATTAGAATGGATTCCATCATCTAACCATGCCCAGGAGACAAAGCAAACAACAGGATTAAACTAATTACCAACCAATCAACAATGTATGAGGATCAGGAAGGGTACTGTCATCCTACCATGCCCATGGAGCAATGATGAACAACAGGGCTTCCTGACTTCATAAACATAAAAAGGGGAAAGAAATATTCAAAGCCATTGCAAACCCATTGTAATTTCAGTCACAACAGACCATTAAAGACTAAGAAAAATATTCCTTATAATAATCAACTAAATCAAATTCAGTTTATGAATTTTAACTTAAACGCATGAAACAATATCTCCCATCTCGCTACAGGCTTCACCTCTTAGCCCTAGCTAAGAGGATTAGCCACACATGGATGGCCTGAAATTAATACAAGTGAAAAGGAAAAAAAAAAAAAAACAGAACACAAAGGAAAAGGAAAGAAGAAAAACCCTTAGTGTTTGCACATTCCAGCACTCCCAGCCAACTCCACGTTTTCTCCTCTTTCTTCAAAGCCGAGACCGCAACCCTGCTCGTGATCCAGCAGCCCACGGCTCCAGCTTCCCTTTCACGTCCAGCCGTGCTTCACGTTTCTTCCTTTCTTCCTTTCTTCCTCTGTTTCTCTTTTTCTTCCCACGCTGCCAGCAGCCACGTCCAGCCTTTCTCACGGCTGCACTTTCCCGTTCTTTCCTGACCGTCCCCCTCATCCCTTCGAAATCTCCCTCTTCTTATAGGTAAAGCAAACACTGGAGAGCTGTGCTGCCGTCCGAAATCGAGTTGGAGTTGGTTTCGCTGCCGTCCGAAATCGAGTTGGAGTTGGTTTCGCATCAGTTTACGCAGCAGGGCTATAGACGATGCACTCCACCCTTCTTCTTTGCTTTCCTTCTAAAAGGACAACGTCCTCTGAGAGATTTTTGGCAGTCCTTCATGATGAACGGATCAGATCAGCCGTCCGATCGCCGTTGGGATCATGTAACGGCCCACAAAAATCGGCCAGCGTCCGACGCTAAAACAGGGCCTGCGAAAGGCTTTCGCTGTGACTTGGTGGGGCTCAATACTGACAGCGATGGAGAAATCCACGCCGTCCATCGGTTTTCTCCAGAAATTCCGGTCGGGAAAGGATGGTTTCTGTCGTCCGTTTGTGCGGTCTACCGATGCTTTCATTCAGCCGTCCGTCCCATGTTTTGGATGTTTGCGATCCCATCCTCATTGTTTCCTCAAAGATCGTCACCTATGACTTGGTGAGCAGGACTGTACGAATCTGGTGAATGGTTTGGATTGTCCATATGGACAATGGATGGGGCCCACAGCATCAACCGACGTTGGTGCGGATCTTCACTGTAACGGCACTTGCCGTTTTGCACAAGGAGTCGGTCAAATCCGACTTTGACCGAGAATCTCGGTCCAGTGTACGCTGAGTGCGCATGCAGTTTGTGTTCGTGCGATGTACATGTGGCTCCATTGTGATGGTTGTGAGAAATCCGTTCCATCCATCTCTTTTCTCAGATCATTTTAATAGTTGGAACCATAATTGGAGCATATCTAGGTATCAGGCGGGCCCCAAATCAGGATTTAAGAGTCTAATCCATCCGTTGGGACACTTCCACAAGGACTGAATAGATGAAATTCGACGTGTATGGTTAATTTATGGTCTTCAGGCCACGTATGGAGTTTCGAACTGATCAGATGGTGGAAACCCTATGATCTTGCATTCTGGACACTTTTCAGGCCAGTTTGAGCTTCAATTTCTCGATTTTCTTGGATCCCTGGCATGCACATCCGTCGATCTTGCCTTGGTGATTTCAGACCGTTAAATCCATGCTTTTAGTACCTTTTCCCAGTCCAGGCTCGTGAATACGCCCTGCATCACAAACATCATTAAATCAGTCCGATAAACGGTACTATGTTTGTAAATCCTGGCAATAACTAGGGTCTGATATGCAATATTCGACCCTCAACACAACCCCAACCAGCATCTTGCTAGTCCCGAGCAAGGTATGCGAAAAATAAGTTGAGAATTACAGAACAATTTCCATAAATTCGAGTGATTTTTGCAGAATAATCCAGATATGAGAATTCTTAGATTCACGAATGTTGGCATTACTTTATCTTGAAATCAAGTTTACAGTAAACTTCATAATCAAGCTCAAATATTAATCCATTAATTAGAACGATTCTAAATATTGAATTCCATGGATGTATAGTCTAATCTCGACTTGTCAACATTAAGATTCACCTCGATATTTAAGGATATCATTGGTAACAACTAAGAGAAATCACGATAACTCAACTTGGCTTATACATTATCCTTTTATTCTTTTGATTTTTGATTTTTTCATTAGAAGTAACGCTAAGAAGAGGGATCAGATCCTCACCTATAGGGAGCAAACCTAATGTAAAGATTGTGCACCCAACTTTTTCACATATCATTCATGGGAAATCGAATCCTTACCTATAGGGAGCAAACCTATGGTAAAGACTGTTCGCCCAATCCATTCAATTTTCTCAGGTTGGTTCCTTTCAAGCTTAGTGATCACCTAATTAATCTTTCAATATTGAATGAAACCTTAATGTGAAAGCGAGATGTGACATGTAAAATTATGATTCAATCAATGTTTAAAACTTCTAATCATGGATTAATAGTTCTAACTTAATTGTGAAATCTAACAAATAGTTGAATCCAAGAGTCATCAATTCCAACATCACTTATCTTAAAAAATTCTAAATCCAAGATGGCCGTCAAAATCACTTCGACTTCATTAGAAATCCTGAAAAATTAAAAATTTTCACAACTTTTGCTTAAGACCAAGAAAATACTGATTAGGAAACCTAATCTCCCACCCCCAACCAAAAATCTACATTGTCCTCAATGTAAAAGAAATAAGCATGCAATGCACATGGGACAAAATAAGTAAATGAGAAGTGATGGGAAGATAATACCCGAAAGAATCAAGAGGCTTTCCATAGCTATTTACGTAAAAGAGGGTCAGTACAAGGTGACACAAAAATAATAAAAATAAAATCCTAACTATACCACTTTCGTAGGTGCTCTCAATTGCATTTAGCGTATGCAACAAGCCTTTAAACCCCTAGGTTACCCCTAGTGGATGAGTTGTAGTCTCGTGAGGGTTTGCAGTAATGTTACCTACAAACATTGAACTAACTAATGATAAAAACGAAATGAAATGAAGAGATGGGTTGCCTCCCAGGAGCGTTAAGTTTACCGTCTTCAACCAGACAAATAAAGCAACTACCCTAGACCTATGAAAACAATAAACCTACCTATACCTCCATCAGACTGGAGATCAATCCTGGTAAACAGGATTAGTCAGAGGTATGGACATGTCCTCTGAATCAAATTTCTCGACAAATGGTTTCAATCGATGTCCATTGACTTTAAACTCCTTGCCATTGTCGGGATCTCTTATCTCAACGGCCCCATGAGGAAAAACAGTGACAACAATGTAAGGGCCGGTCCAACGAGATCGAAGTTTACCTGGAAAGAGATGTAATCGAGAATTGTACAAAAGGACCTTCTGACCAGGTGTGAATGATTTTCGCAAAATGTGTTGGTCATGAAATGCTTTCATCTTGTCCTTGTAAATTCTCGAATTATCGTACGCATCATTCCGGATTTCCTCAAGTTCATTCAATTGAAGTTTGCGTAGCGAGGCAGCGTTGTCAAGATTAAAATTAAGATTTTTGATCGCCCAGTACGCTTTATGTTCCAGCTCCATAGGCAAGTGACAAGCCTTCCCATAGACAAGTCTAAAGGGAGACATTCCAATAGGGGTTTTAAATGCAGTACGGTATGCCCATAAGGCATCGGTCAATCGGATTGACCAATCCTTACGATCTGGGTTAACCGTTTTCTCCAAAATGTGTTTGATCTCCCTATTGAAAATCTCAGCTTGTCCACTTGTCTGTGGATGGTATGGGGTGCTCACCTTATGAGAGATACCGTATTTCTTCATTAAGCTCTCAAATGGTTTATTACAAAAGTGTGAGCCCCCATCACTAATGATAGCTCGAGGCGTTCCGAATCGAGAAAGGATGTTTTCTTTTAGGAATTTAATGACCGTGCGATGGTCATTCTTTCAACACGGAATCGCTTCAACCCATTTAGTGACATAATCCACGGTAAGCAAAATATACAGATTCCCAAACGATTGGGGGAATGGTCCCATGAAATCGATGCCCCAGCAATCAAATGCTTCAATGATAAGGATGGGATTCAAAGGTATCATATTTCGACAGAACAATGCTCCCAATTTTCGACAACGCTCACAAGCTTTGCAAAACTCCGAGTATCCCTAAACATAGTGGGCCAAGAAAAGCCACACCGCAGAATCTTGGCCGTGGTCTTTTAGCGTAAAAGTGACCACCACAGCTTATGAGTGACGTAAGGAGATGACGCTCTGATGCTCATCGTCTGGTACATATCTCCTTAGGATTTGGTCTGAGCAATATTTAAATAAATAAGGATCATCCTAGAAAAAGTTGCGCACCTTGGTAAAAAATTTCTTCTTATCTTGTGCAGTCCACTGTGTCGGTATGACACCTGTAGCAAGATAATTAGCAATATCAGCGAACCAAGGTGAATGGGAGACTCTGAACAGTTGTTCATCAGGGAACATGTCGTTGATATGGGTCATCTCAAGGGACTCAGAGGTATTAAGGCGAGACAGGTGATCGGCCACTACGTTCTCTACTCCCTTTTTATCTTTAATTTCTAAATCAAATTCTTGGAGTAGAAGAATCCATCATATCAAACGGGGCTTAGAATCATTCTTAGAAAGAAGATACTTAAGTGCCGCATGATCTGTGTAGATAATAATCTTGGATCTGATCAAGTAGGACCTAAATTTGTCCAAAGCAAACACTACAGTTAAGAGTTCCTTTTCTGTAGTCGAGTAGTTCACCTGGGTAGAATTTAAAGTTCTACTTGCGTAATGAATGACGTAGGGCCTCTTATTTTTTTCTCTGGCCTAAGACCGCCCCAAGAGCATAATCAGAAGCGTCGCACATAAGCTCAAAAGGAAGGCACCAGTCGGGTGGCTGCATGATAGGTGCAGTGGTTAACGTGCCCTTAAGCTTGGTGAAAGCTTCCTGGCATTGCTCAGTCCACTCGTACGGAGCATCCTTTTGAAGAAGAGTACATAAAGGACGAGAGAGGAGACTAAAGTCCTTTATGAATCGCCTGTAAAATCCTGCGTGTCCTAAGAAGGATCGCACGTCTCTGATGTTCTTGGGTGGAGGTAGGTTAGAGATAAGATCGATTTTTGCCTTATCTACCTTGATTCCCTTGGACGAGATGATATGCCCAAGGACAATTCCCTTTTGAACCATGAAATGACATCTCCCAATTAAGTATCAAGTTCTTTTCTTCACATCTTTTCAGCACACATTTAAGACTTTCCAAGCACTTGTTGAAAGATGGACCGTAAACAGAGAAGTCATCCATGAAGACCTCTAGATATTGCCCTACCATATCAGAAAAGATACTAAGCATACATCGCTGAAAGGTGGCAGGGGCATTACATAGTCCGAATGGCATCCTTCGGTAGGCAAAGGTGCCATAGGGACATGTAAATGTGGTCTTTTACTGGTCTTCGGGGCTATCTCTATCTCGTTGTAGCCTGAATACCCGTCAAGGAAACTATAATAGGAATGACCAGCTAACCTTTCCAGGATTTGATCAATGAATGGTAAAGGAAAGTGGTCTTTCCTCGTGACGGTATTCAACTTCCTGTAGTCAATGCACATTCTCCAATCAGTAGTGACTCTAGTTGGCACGAGTTCATTATTAGCATTGGCTACGATGGTGATTCCGGACTTCTTAGGGACCACTTGAGTTGGACTCACCCATTGACTATCAGATATAGGGTATATGATACCCACGTCCAATAGTTTAAGAACCTCGACTTTAACCACTTCCTTCATGTTTGGATTTAGTCTACGTTGTGGTTGCGAGCGGTTTTTGCATTATCCTCAAGATATATGCGGTGAGTACAAATCAAGGGATCGATTCCCTTGAGGTCCGTTATCGTCCATCCGGGCTCCTTTATGCTCAATGAGAGTAGCTATGAGCATACTCTCCTGTTCTTTCTCCGTGGGCAGAGATCACCACCGGTATGTCTCATCTTGACCTAAATAGGCATATTTCAAATCGGAGAGCAAAGGTTTTAGGTCAAGCTTCGGCGGATTGAGGTTAGACGGTAGAGGCACTACATCGGTTCGTGGCAATTCTTCAAATTGTGGCCTCCACTGGTTAACTTCAAGTACCGATGCAGTATCAAGCAAGGCGCACGTCTCTCTAATCATGTCATCATCAAAATCATGGGAGTGGGCCAAACACGTCTCTAGATGGTCGGAGGATAAGGTCAGAGGTGTCGTATCTTCCACGAAAGAGTCAATCATGTTAATGTCATGGAAATCGTCATCATCCTCTGAGTTGCTACCGTTATTGAAAAAGATGTTTGACTCCAGTGTTAAATTTCCAAAAGACATAATCATGACACCATTCCTGCAATTGATAATTGCATTTGACGTGGCAAGAAATGGGCAACCAAGAATGACAGGAATCTGAGTGCTCATGTTATTAATGGGTTCGGTGTCCAGGATGATAAAATCTACAGGGTAGTAAAATCTATCGACCTGGACTAACACATCCTCAATTATCCCTCTTGGTACACGAACAGAGCAATCAGCAAGTTGTAGTATGGTTAAGGTGAATTTTAATTCACCCAAACCTAACTGTTTGTATACTGAGTAAGGAATCAGATTGACGCTCGCTCCTAAGTCAAAAAGTGCATGCTCAATTCGGTGGTTCCCGATTACACATGATATGGTTGGGCTACCAGGATCCTTGAATTTTGCGGCACATCTTGCTTCAGGATGGCACTCACTTTCTCACCAAGAAGATTTTCTTTTGAATAATTTTCTGCCTTTTGGTCGTGCATAAGTCTTTCAGAATTTGGTATATGAAGGTATCTGTTTAACGACATCAAGTAGAGGAATGTTGACTTTCACCTGTTTCAACACCTCTAGGATATCCTGAGAGTTAAAGAGAGGTTTTGGTGAAACCAACCGTTAGGGGAATGGAGCAACTGGCTTCTCTAGAAGTTCAGGTTCTACTTTTTGTGGGGCATCACTGGATCCATCATTGTTGTCCTCTTTTGGTTCTTGAGGCTTTTCGGGCCTAACCGGAAGAGTTTTATCAACAAGCTTCGCACTCCTAAGAGTGGTGATGGATTTAGCATGCCCCATCTGATTTGAAGAGCTGGGATCATTATTCTCGTACTGCGGTTTAGGATTGGGGAGAGGTTGTGTAAGAAGCATCCCATTTTCTATAACCGTCATACGAGAATCTATCTTTTGCATAAAATCTGTAATTCCCCGCATTGCCTGAGCCAGCTCTTGTATAGGATTTTGAACCGGTTCCTCTTGAGGTTTCACTTGATTTGGATTTTGATTGAAGAAACCTGGAGGGGTAGCCGTTTGTCCATTCCTCCCACTAAAGTTTGGATGATTTTTTCAGCCAGGATTGTATGTATTGGAATTAGGTCCAGTAAAAGGTCTTTGATAGTTATTTACGGCATTGGCTTGTTCATTCAACACTCCTCGAAAGGCAGGTATTGTAGGACAGTTTTCAGTTGTGTGAATGTTGCAATCACAGATGCCGCAAACAATTTCATTGACCTTATCCTTCTTTCCTTCCATGGCCTCAACTTTCCTTATGAGCGTAGTCACTTTACACTTGAGATCATCCTCTTCTTTCAAGAGATATAATCCACCTTTCTCCTTTAATTGAGTCGGCCTAGACGTGGTGTTCGCCATTGGGTAATAGTCCCATGATTGTGTTTTTTCAACGAGACTATCGAGGTAATCCCATACCTCGTCAACATCTTTGTTGATGAACTCTCCATTACACATTGTCTCGACCATTTGGCGCATGGAAGATGTCAGTCCATCATAGAAAAAATTTGTAATGCGCCACGTTTCAAATCCGTGTTGTGGGCATGAACTGACCAAATCTTTGAACCTTTCCCAACATTGGAAGAATGTTTCATCTTCCTTTTGGGCAAAGTTCATGATTGCTTTTCTGAGGGTAATCGTTTTATGATGTGGGAAGAATTTTTTTATGAATTCCCTCTGCATGTCGTTCCATGTGCCAATGGATCTAGGACGCAGTGAATGTAACCACGTCTTAGCTTTCTCTTTTAAGGAAAAAGGAAAGAGTTTCAGCCTAATTGTATCCTCAGATACATTAGGAAAACATAAAGTAGCCATAATCTCATCGAACTCTTTCAAATGTAAATATGGACTTTCTGATTCAAGTCCATGGAATTTGGGAAGGAGTTGGATAACTCCTAGCTTGATGTCCATTTGTCCTGTGTTTTCAGGAAAAATCATGCATGAGGGCGTACTCACTCCCGCCGGTTGTAGATAATCTCGTAAAGTACGAGGCGGGGTGCCTGTTGCACCTCATTTTCATCTTGGGTATCCTCTACCCTTGGTGGAAGTAGAGGAGGTTGGTCTTCACCATAACTTCACTTAACTCAGGGGATTTTGAGTGGTGTCTAGTCCTGTGATGGATAGTCAACCCTCAACCAATCCTCCTTCACCAAGAGACGTCGAGTGTTGTCACGGGCCCACTTGGGCATGAAACACTCGCACCCTCAATCAAATTCAAAGCCTAATCCTAAGAAAGGAAAAGAAAATCTAAAAAGAAAGAGAGAGTTGGAAAGAAATTACCAAATTGGAGTCCTGAGTTAAAACCTGCAAAAATAAAATAAAATAAGTTAGATTTTTAAAAAGAGAAGAACAATCCTTTAAAAGAAAGATAGAAGTGAACTAGCTTCTAAAAGAAAGAATTCCTAAAAGAAAGTGGAAACTTCTAGAATAAATTAGGAAAGTCCTAAACTAGATAGTAAATTACTAAAAGAGAATTGAAAAATAGAAAGTAGGGAAGGAGCTTACCGAATTAGAAATTTCTATCTTAAAGGCCTACAAAATAGGAAGGTTAGTTTCTACACAAAAATTCTAAAAATAAATTAGGAAACAAAATTAAATTCCTAAAAAGGGAAATAACTAACCTAGTTCTAAAAACAAAATAGGAAAATTTCTAAAAATAAACTATTTCCTATAAACAGAGAAATACTAGAGTTAGAAAATTTCTAAGATTTAAACCTTACTAAAAAAAAAGAAAAAGTAGAGAAATTAGGAAGGAATTACCAATTTAAGAACTTATGTCAAGATCCTACAAAACAGGAAAACAGGTGTTAAGTTCTAAAAACAATAGAATAAAATAAAATAAAATAAAAACTTTTATCCTAAAGTAAGTAAAATCTTAATCATAACCTAATTCTAAAACTAATTAATTTTAGAAAAATGTCAGTCCCCAGCAACGGCGCCAAAAACTTGTTCACTCCCCAAGTATAGGGTTGTGATGTAGTAATAAACTCGGTAAGACCGAGGTCGAATCCATAGGGATTGAAACTTGTACGTTTCCTGAAACTAGGTAGAAATAAAACTAGTCTAGGATGCGATCTAAAACAAATAGAATTTAGGGAATAATTGCAGAATAATTATCTAAAACTTAAGTAATTCAGAGGAAGGAAACTAGGGATTCAGAGGATCCACTTGTAGGGATCAGGGAGATCTTATGCCTGCTTCAAAAATCATGGAAATTAACTAGACTTCCTTTGATATAGTTTTCAAGAGGTGAAAGGTATATGAATTAGAATGGATTCCATCATCTAACCATGCCCAGGAGACAAAGCAAACAATAGGATTAAACTAATTACCAACCAATCAACAATGTATGAGGATCAGGAAGGGTACTGTCATCCTACCATGCCCATGGAGCAATGATGAACAACAGGGCTTCCTGACTTCATAAACATAAAAAGGGAAAAGAAATATTCAAAGCCATTGCAAACCCATTGTAATTTTAGTCACAACAGACCATTAAAGACTAAGAAAAATATTCCTTATAATAATCAACTAAATCAAATTCAGTTTATGAATTTTAACTTAAACGCATGAAACAATATCTCCCATCTCGCTACAGGCTTCACCTCTTAGCCCTAGCTAAGAGGTTTAGCCACACATGAATGGCCTGAAACTAATACAAGGGAAAAGAAAAAACGGAACACAAAGAAAAGGAAAGAAGAAAACCCTTAGTTTTTGCACATTCCAGTAGCCCAAGCCACCTCCATGTTTTCTCCTCTTTCTTCAAAGCCGAGACCGCAACCCTGCTCGTGATCCAGCAGCCCACGGCTCCAGCTTCCCTTTCACGTCCAGCCGTGCTTCACGTTTCTTCCTTTCTTCCTTTCTTCCTCTGTTTCTCTTTTTCTTCCCACGCTGCCCTTCCAGCACTCCCTTTTTTCTCTTTCTTCTCTCTCTTTATAGGTGAAGCAAACACTGGAGAGCTGTGCTGCCGTTCGAAATCGAGTTGGAGTTGGTTTCGCTGCCGTCCGAAATCGAGTTGGAGTTGGTTTCGCATCAGTTTACGCAGCAGGGCTATAGACGATGCACTCCACCCTTCTTCTTTGCTTTCCTTCCAAAAGGACAACGTCCTCTAGGAGATTTTTGGCAGTCCATGATGAACGGCTCAGATCAGCCGTCCGATCACCGTTGGGATCATGTAACGGCCCGCAAAAATCGGCCAGCATCCGGCGCTAAAACAGGGTAGCGTCAATTGACGCTGTGACAATGGCGGAGCCCACTTCACTGTTTTTCTGGGAAATCCAATCCATCCATTGGATTCCTCTTGAAAAATCGGTTGGACATGACCTATTTTGGATCAGCTTCTTGGTGGCCCATGGATGATTTCATTCCACCGTCCCATCTCCTTTTGGATGTTTGCGACCCCATCCTCCTTGTTTCCTCAAAAATCGTCACCTATGACTTGGTGAGCAGGACTGTACGGATCTGGTGAATGGTTTGGATTGTCCATATGGACAATGGATGGGGCCCACAGCATCAACCGACGTTGGTGCGGATCTTCACTGTAACGGCAGTTGCCGTTTTGTGCAAGGAGTCGGTCAAATCTGACTTTGACCGAGAATCTCGGTCCAGTGTACGCTGAGTGCGCATGCACTTTGTGTTCGTGCGATGTACATGTGGCTCCATTGTGATGGTTGTGAGAAATCCGTTCCATCCATCTCTTTTCTCAGATCATTTTAATAGTTGGGACCACAATTGGAGCATATCTAGATATCAGGCCGGCCCCAAATCAGGATTTAAGAGGCTAATCCATCCGTTGGGACACTTCCACAAGGACTGAACAGATGAAATTCGACGTGTACGGTTAATTTATGGTCCTCAGGCCACGTATGAAGTTTCGAATTGATCAGATGGTGGGAACCCTATGATCTTACATTCTGGACACTTTTCAGGCCACTTGAGCTTCAATTTCTCGATTTTCTTGGATCCCTGGCGTGCACATCCGTCGATCTTGCCTTGGTGATTTCAGACCGTTAAATCCATGCTTTTAGTACCTTTTCCCAGTCCAGGCTCGTGAATACGCCCTGCATCACAAACATCATTAAATCAGTCCGATAAACGGTACTATAGATTTAAAATATAAGAGGCCTAAATAATGTCAATTTTATTTATTTATAATTGATGCTCAGTTATCAACAGAGAAACAAATAAACTAGAGACAAGAAATAAAAATGAGAGAAAAATACCTGAACCACCACTATTGTAATACCCCAAATTTCAGGGGCCGAGTAGAAACTCGACTCCCGAATTCCCGGGTGCCATGTGTGCCCTAATGAGTTTCAGAATTTAATGCATTTTGTTTATTTCATAAGTAGTGGAGAGTTTAGCAGACCATGAAGCATGAATCAATCATAAAATAATACTAAGTGTAACTATATGTATATAAAATATCCATGTCCAAAACGTAAGGTAAAGTAAGGACAAGAGGAACTAGTTCCACCCATACAATATCCTCATAATTTGATTTTAATTTTATTTTTTTATTTTGCACAACAACCTTGGTACATATCACAACTCGTATTCTCTTGATCTTCATGTGTAAGTCTTTTAGATTATCTAATCTTCCTTGCAATCATACAAAATCTTCAACATACTAATTAAAAAATATATATAATAAAATAAAATAAAATTTGACCAATCTAATGTTTGAAACTATCTAATGCATCAAATGGAACAGTACCTTTAGCATCAGAAATTTTTGCACTTCAACTTCGAAATATATCTCAGTACCATCCCTGTTAAACCATCATGTATACTAACTCCAGCCACCAAATCCTTCTTTGGAAATCGAATAAATCTTTTGTAAAATACATTTTCAACCGATCATATATTGTACTTGTAAATGACTCAAGTCATGTCACCCTATCATGAACACCTGACCCGATGCCTTTAGAGTGAATCACTTGCAAATAGAGTAGTTAGGAACTAAAGTATTTTTAGGTTGCTTTAGTTATACCGACCATGATCACACTTCTCATCACTACTGTTAAAATCTTGTTACAACTGTGGATATGAAGACCATGTTGTATGTCTATGCACGACCCCTTCCTCTTCACCAACCGTAAAATTAGGGACCACCTAAGCAAGTCTATAGGCCACCTCCATAGCATGGGTTGCCATCCATGCAACAAAGATCTGCACTACACTCTTCAGTGAAACTATCTTCTCGAGATCACCTCCACCATATTTTAAAAAGTGTCATGGTCGTAACCGGTGTTATAACGGTAAGGACACCCACAAGACATCTTGATATCACACTAACCATCCCACAACAGATCAAGTGAATAGGAAGCAAATATTACTGATTATCGCACTGGTAGCCACAACATTCAAAGTTAGCCACAACATTCGTAATTGCAACTGCAACCCTTAAAGACTCAATTGTAGTATCACATGGCCATACCAAGTATCTTAGCAACAACATTCGTTGTACCCGTCACATTATAGTCATGTTAAGGACCACTTCGACAATCTCAACAACTACCTCCACCACATCAATAGTGACAACAAAATCAAAGACCTCCATGATATTGGCGTCAGCCCTTGGTTATGTCGCCACACTATCAGAAAAGAGTAGGTTTCTACCAATAATTTCATAACACCATCACCTAAAAAGACACTACAACTAACGTAAATGTCAACGCAAACTACGTCATTCGCAGACCCACCATGCGATTTTAGTTTAGGCATTAGCACAGTAAATTTCGGGGATGAAATTTTTGTTAAGCAGGGTAAAATGTAACAACCCATTTCTTTTAATGGTGGTCATCTCACTCCCCACTGTTTCTTATGGTGTGGCCCACTGGAACTTCGGATCGACCACATTTTGGGCCCATGCCCTAGTATGATCAAGCAAAAATAATGGATGAAGTGGATTTATATTGCCTTCTCTGCAGGGCCCACCGTCGTTTTTTTTAAAAAAATAAAGAAAAAAATGCAATGTCGTGCTAGTGCACGTCACCGCATGACCTAACACCTCTCCCCAATTTCCTCTCACATGCAAACTCTCCTCTTTCTTCTTCCACCATTCTTCATCGGCGGAACCCACCAAAAAATCTAGACTACTCACCATCAACTCAAGAAGATTTTCATGACAAACGTTCAACCCCACTGTTTCCAATCTTATGGCCTACCTAAGTTTTAAATTTGCTTTACCTTTAGAATCATGTATTATTACGACCCGGCAAAGTAGCTGGACGGAATGGATTTCTCACAAACATCTCATTGGACCCACCTAGCTTCCATTGCAGTAAGGGATTTGGAAGGCTTCCACAATGCAATCCACGCAGATTGAAACCTCTCCGATTTTTCCTCCTTTCTCTTTCCGTTTTCGAGCCAACCTATAAATCGAGAAATCTCAACTGTCCATTGGATCCATATCCAATTTGCAACGTCTAAACTATGTCATTCAACCTCCACTCAACACACCAGGTAGGTGATTTTTCCGATTGAAAATACTACATTATTATATACTTTCATTTCATTAATTATTTATTTCGTATCGCTGATTTAAGTCATTTGATTTTATTTTTACGTGATATAGAATGCATTTATTTGATTTCTAATATGTGGAATAAATTCATTTGATTATTGTTAAATGCTTTTAATTATATTATGGGTGCTCTACCTTGAAAGGACCATTATGTTATTTTTATGGGGTACTCTGCCTAGGGTCATTCTCGAAAGGATCGGCACGGTATGGGTGCTCTGCCCAGGGTCATTCCCGAAAGGATCGGCACGGGTGCTCTGCCCTGAGCGATTCCCTAAAACGATCAACACACACGGGATAATCTGCCCTGGGTATTTACCCTAAAAGTTTATTCACTAGGTGCTCTGCCGAGGGTCATTCTCTAAAAGGATCAACACCGGTGCTCTGCCGAGGGTCATTCCCTAAAAGGATCAACACACACGGGTGCTCTGCCCTGGATTGAACCAAAAAGGATTTTAGATGACTGCATTGTCTTATTTTGTTGTTATGAAAAAAATAAATTGTTATTGTTGTCATGTAAAATGACGATTCAATACTCGTAATTAATCATTTTTGCATTATTGAGTTTTATTTGTGTTAATGTAGAATTTTCAATTTTGCAAAGGATGTGACCCTACAAGCTGTCGTGCTCACACCCGTATAGATTATTTTGTAAGGTTTGTATATGAAGAATTAGTTGGGCGATTGAAGACGTTTTCCCTTATTTATTTAGAAGTTAATTAAAGATCAATGTATGTTGTTATTAATTATTTTTGAATATCAATGTAACTAAATATTCAATGATTGATTCGTGGATGTTATTTAATGATAATTATTTTGACCCTTTTTAGTTGCTCTGATTGCCTTAAAAATACATGAAAATAATGTGGGTTGCGATGTATATTTTATTTAAGTACAACTCACAGTCCTGGAATTCGGGTTTGGGCCTAACCAACTCGGGTACCGAATTTCGGGGCATGACAAGTTCACTTATAGGCTCATAAACTGAAATAATCTAGAAATCAGATGGATGGTGTGGATGTAGAATACATACATCAAGGTGCGCTCAAAGTAAGGCTACATGGTCTTGGGTTCGGCCGGGGCGGCACCTAATCTGCCCTCTTGCCAAACAGACGTGGACTGCGTCCTACCCATTACCGTCCGGGCAGCGCTCCGTGGGGTCCATTGTGATGTAGTGTTTTATCTACTCCGTTCATCTTTTTTCTCAGATCATTTTAAGATATAAGCCAAAAAATGAAGTAGGTTAAAAGCTCTAGTGGTCCACACCAAAGGAAGCTGCAGTGATAATAACACTCACCATTAAAACCTTTTTAAGGGCCACCGTGATGTTTTTTTACCATTCAACCTATTAATAAGGTCATGTAGTCATGGATGATGCGAAAAACTAAATATCAAATTGATCCTAAACTTTTCTAGCTCCTAAGAAGTTTTTAATAGTGGACATTCAATCCTCAATTTGTGGTCCACTTAAGCCTTTTTCCTGCCTCTTTCTTTGGTTCATACCTTAAAATGATCTGAGAAAAACGATAAACGACAATAAAACACTTACATCACGGTGGGTTCCACAGAGCCCTGCTCGGACGAATTACTGTCCGGGCTAGGGTAGGACGCAATCCACGTCCTTGCCAAACATAGTTGCTAGGGAAACGGATTGGCTACTCCCCTGACACCAGCCCCGGCGCTGGTGGTCGGTGCTTTGTGGGCCCCACCATGATGTATGTGTTTCATCCATTCCGTTCCATTTTTACCTATCATTTTAGGGCTTGAAAAAAATGAGAGGGATATAAATCTCAGGTGGACCACACCACATGAAAACAATAGTTATTGGATATCTACCGTTAAAATCCTCCTAAGGCCTACTGTACTGTTTATTTGACATCCAATCTGTTGATTAGGTCATACAGGCCCAGATGAAGGGAAAAAACAAAAATCAGCTTGATCCAAAACTTTTATGGCCCCCAAAATATTTTTAATGGTCAACACTCATTCAACACTGATTCCTGTAATGTGGTCCACTTGAGATTGGGATATTCCTCATTTTTGGTCTCATACTCTAAAAAATAGATGGACGGTATGGATGAAAGACATACATCATCATGGTGGGGCCCACATAACACCGACCACCAGCCATTGGCTGGTATAGGGAGTAGCTAATCCGTTTACAGTTGCTAGGGGAAGCGGATTGGCTGGTGTACCAGCCATCATCGACCCGGCTGATGTGTTGACGACCCACGTTCTGTGAGTCCCACCATGAGGCATGTGTTATATCCAAACTGTCCGTCCATTTGGCAAGCTCGTTATAACGCTTGAGCCGAAAAATAAAACAGATCGAAAGATCAAGTGGGCCACATTGCAAAAATCAACGTATACTATTGAAACCCTTTTGGAGTCACAGTAGTTTTGGATCAATATGATATTTGTTTTTCAACGGTGAGAATCATTGTCCCACTGTTATTTGTGGTGTGGTCCACTTGAGCTTTGGATACGACTCATGTTTGTTGAAAATCAGTCGTTTAAAAAAATAATAAAAATTCAAATTCAAATTTTTCAAAATTTTGGGATTTTCCCACTAAAATACTTTTTTGAATTTTTAAATTAAAAAGTGTGGTGTGTGTGATTTGTCCCACATCGGAAATGTAAAGAAAAGTTTTGTGGTTTATATGAGATGTTGAGAAGTGTATTCTTACTTGGAGCTTTTTAGAGGAAATGAAACACGGCACGCGCTCGCGCTCGGGCATGGGCACGGGCACGGGCGTGGGCGAGGGCGTGGGCAATGAGGTAGTGTGGCTGTAGTGGCGCTAGATGGCGCACTTTGTACTTCGCACGTGAGCGTCGTGTCGCAGAGTGGTCGCTCTCTTGCGACCTTACGCGAATTGGCGCGAGATGGTGCGACCGCGGTGTGATCGTGGTGCGATGGGTCTAGTCAGAGCCTTAGGGCGGTGTGGATCTGAAATGTTGGAAATGAGTGTGGGTTTTATAGGTGACTGAGAACGGTCGGATCTTAAATCCGAAAGGTCCAGCCGTTTCTTAAACGAATAGGTACCTTAAAAGCCACAACGGTCCGCAAACGGACGGACCAGGATGATCCAACGGTCAGATCTATAGATCTAATGACCAGAAACGTCTGAGATTAATGGACAACGGCCAGAAATATTTTTCAAACGTTCTGGACCATTGAATACCACATAGCAACGGGTCTAAACCTGAGGCCTACATAAACTGGACCATTCCAGTCCGATTTCATCATCTCAACACACCATCTCTCTCATCAAATCAGATACAGTCCATAGCTTCAATTTAGAATACTGTTATCATCTCCATCGTCTAAGTCTGCCAGAATAAATCTACTGCGTTAAATTGTTCCATAGTGGACCTATCGTGATTGCTGCACGCTGGATCCAGATAAGGCCTGTCTTATCCTGAAAGCAATTCGCCTGTAACCCATCAGCAGTTGATAAGGGGGCGAATCATGCTTTAAGGACAGCGTATTTTATACGTGATTCAGCCTAGTGATAATTTTTATTTTTTTATCTTTTATTTTCGGTGTATCCAAAAGATACTTTTCTAACAATGTTTAGTCTCATGCTCTAAAATAATCTTGCCAAATGGTTGAACAGTCTGGATATAATAAATCCATCATTGTGTGACCATGAAAATTTGATCTTCTTTGAACTATTTGTACAACTGAGGGGTATCTGCATTCGTCTTCCCACGACATGTACACACTAGTCAGGTCGGTGGTGTGTGGTACACCACCCAATCCACTTCCATTACTATGGGTAGAGCTGTAAACGAGCAGAGTTAGCTTGGTAACTCGTTTGACTCGAATGAGAAATACTTGACTCGGCTTGCTCGAAATGAGGTCGATATCCGAGCATGAGCTGATTTTTGGTGCTCGAATTGAGTTTGAGGGATCTAGTTCACTTACGGGCTCATAAACTGAAATAATCTGGAAATCAGATAGATGGTGTGGATTTAGAATACATACATCAAGGTGGGCTCAAAGTAAGGGCTGCACCGTCTTGGGTACGGCCGGGGCGGCACCTAATCTGCCCTCTTGCCAAACGAACGCCGGATGTGGACTGCGTCCTACCCCTGGGCAGCTCTCAGTGGGGTCCACTGTGATGTAGTGTTTTATCTACTACGTTCATCCTTTTTCTCAGATCATTTTAAGCTATAAGACAAAAAATGAATTAGGTTAAAAGCTCTAGTGGTCTACACCAAAGGAAGCTGCAGTGATAATAACACTCACCATTGAAACCTTTCTAAGGGCCACCGTGATGTTTTTTTACCATCCAACATATTAATAAGGTCATGTAGTCATGGATGAAGTGAAAAACTAAATATCAGATTGATCCTAAACTTCTCTAGCTCCCAAGAACTTTTTAATCGTGGACGTTCAATCCTCAATTTGTGGTCCACTTAAGCCTTTTTTCTGCCTCTTTCTTTGGTTCATAATTAAAATAATCTGAGAAAAACGATAAACGGCATGGATAAAACACTTACATTAGGCTGGGTTCCATAGAGCCCTGCCCGGACGGATTACTGTCCGGGCTAGGGTAGGACGCAATCCACGTCCTTGCCAAACATAGTTGCTAGGGAAACGGATTGGCTACTCCCCCTGACACCAGCCCCGTCGCTGGTGGTCGGTGCTCTGTGGGCCCCACCATGATGTATGTGTTTCATCCATTCCGTTCATCCATTTTTACATATCATTTTAGGGCTTGAAATAAAAAATGAAAGGGATATAAATCTCAGGTGGACCACAACACATGAAAACAATAGTGATTGGATATCTACCGTTAAAATCCTCCTAAGGCCTATTGTACTGTTTATTTGACATCCAATCTGTTGATTAGGTCATACAGGCCCAAATGAAGGGAAAAAATAAAAATCAGCTTGATCCAAAACTTTTATGGCCCCCAAAATATTTTTAATGGTCAACACTGATTCCTGTGATGTGGTCCACTTGAGATTGGGATATTCCTTATTTTTGGTCTCATACTGTAAAAAAATAGATGGACGGTATGGATGAAACACATACATCATGGTGGGGCCCACATAGCACCGACCACCCGCCATTGGCTGCTGTCAGGGAGTAGCTAATCTGTTTACAGTTGCTAGGGGAAGCGGATTGGCTGGTGTACCAGCCATCACCGACCTGGCTGATGTGTTGACGACCCCCGTTCCGTGAGTCCCACCATGAGGTATGTGTTATATTCAAACTGTCCGTCCATTTGGCAAGCTCGTTATAACGCTTGAGCCAAAAAATAAAACAGATCGAAAGATCAACGTATACTATTGAAACCCTTTTGGAGTCACAGTAGTTTTGGATCAATATGATATTTGTTTTTCAACGGTGAGAATCATTGTCCCACTGTTATTTGTGGTGTGGTCCACTTGAGCTTTGGATACGACTCATGTTTAGTCTCATGCTCTAAAATAATCTTGCCAAACGGATGAACAGTCTGGATATAATAAATCCATCATTGTGTGGCCATGTAAATTTGATCTTCTTTGAACTGTTTGTATAGCTGAGGGGTATCTGCGTTCGTCTTCCCACGACATGTACACACCAGTCAGGTCGGTGGTGTGTGGTACACCACCCAATTCGCTTCCATTACTATGGGTAGAGCGGTAAACAAGCAGAGTTAGCTCAGTGACTCGCTCGACTCGAATGAGAAATACTTGGCTCAACTCGGCTCGAAATGAGGTAAATAATGGTGGACCTCCCACAGTTTACTCGGTACGCTAAGCGTGGTGAGTTACTCACTACGCAATCCGCTTCCATTTTTCACCTCGTGTGCAAAAGACGCCGGTCGCGCACCATATCATCTCCCTCTTCGATCCCATCTCTGATGGATGCCCAGTTGCCCACGCACACGCCCACAACCCCTACGCCATGGCCCTGCCACCGATGTTCCCTCCTCCCCATCACCATCTCGACATGAAGCCACTTTTCCCTCTCCACCACAACCCTCTCCCTCCATCTCAGCCATCCATCCCACCATCTCTCCTTGTTCAACCCCCTGTCCCCACTGACACCATCATTTCCCCTGCAACTGTGATCCACCACCCCTACGCACTCCACTACCACCCGCACCCTCACCAAACTGTTGCTCCCGCGGTCTACATTAACCCCGAACAACAAAAGATCCACTCTCTTCGTATAAGGCCTCCTTGAGGATGTCAAGCCTCGCAAGATCCACAACCTATTTCGTAGGCGTCAGGCTTTCTCTTCTTGTCAACTCAAATACACCGGCAAAGGCGATCAGGTCTCTTATTTTCTAGGGTTAGGGTTAGGGTCTCACCTAGTTGGATTGGTGTTTTTTTGGTTGGGATTCTTGGATAATCTGTCCATTTTCAGGCTTGATATCTGCTCGAACTCAGCTTGAACTCAAATGAGCCGAGCACGAGCTGGGCATTCGAGTTCAAAGGCCGAGCCGAGTACGAGCTGGGACTCGGGTAGTGTGAGCCGAGCACGAGCACGAGCTGGGCATCCGAGCTCGAAGGCCGAGCCGAGTACGAGCTGGGACTCGGGTAGTGTGAGCCGAGCACGAGCTGGGTAATACTCAGCTCGGCTCCACTCGTGTACAGCTCTAACTATGGGTGGCCACCGGGGGACGTAGATTGTGTCCAACCCTCGCCCGTCTCTGGCCACGAATGGGCAGTTCTATTGGCGGACCCACCATGGTGTATCCGGTTATCCACGCCATCCATCCCTTCCATCAGATCATTCTAAGGTATGTGTACAAAAATGAGGTAGATCCAACGATCAAGTGGACCACACCACAAATGACTCTTGGATTTAATGCAACCTGCATTTAATGTTTTGTGCATTTAATGTAACCCAATCTTATTATTTGGTGTGGTCCAATTGAGTATTGGGTCTGCCTCATTTTTTTTGCACATGCCTTAGAATGATCTGATAGAAGGGATGGACGGTGCGGATAAACAGATACATCATGGTGGGCCATTCGTGGCTAGAGACAGGCGAGGGTAGAACACAATCCGTGTCCAGCCACAGGCTATGTGGTGCAGTTGCTAGGGGTGTACATGAACCAAGCTAGCTCGATTAGCTCGCTCGACTCGACTCGAAAAAGCTCGATTTGACTAGGTTTGAAGCTGAGTTCGAGCTGAGTCAAGTTGATTTTTTGAGCTCGAAAATGAGTTCGAGCCGAGTTCAAGCAGCCCCAACTTGACTCGACTCGGATCGAATCGAACTCGAATATAGCTTGAATCGAACTCAGATCGTACCAGTTCGGTGACTCAGTTACTTTGCGATTGATGTTGCTCACCAACCGTTTGATAAAATAACTCAACGAAATGTGGCTGGTGGCAAGGAAGGTATGTACATGAAACAAATAACTTTTTTCTCTATCTTTTTTTTAAATTTTACTTAGAAGGTGTTTGATAGAATACCCGTAAAACCTGCCTCTGTTTGTAAAACTATGGGATTTTGAAGTTATAGTTCAGGTATTTATGGAAATGCCTCAATGGCAAACTCGACTCGATTTTGGTTCAAACTCGGCCTGAGCTGCTAACCAAACCGAGCCAAGCTGGCTAGTTAAGCTCGAGGACCGAGCCGAGCCTGAGTTCGAGTTGAGGTCAGCCAGTGTTTGAACTGAGTCAAGCTAAGGCCGGCTTGACTCGATGTACACCCCTAGCAGTCGCTCCTATGAGCCTGACCCTACTTTGAATGGGCTTGGTCCATGGTTGGGCTAAGCCTGGCATGGATCACCTTCTCAATTTTCAGGCTGGGTTTGGGCTCAAGTCATTTTAGCTTGGCCCAGCCCATCCAGGCCCATCATATCTGTGTGTTCTATTCTAAAAATATCCTGTTCCAATCATCCATTAGATAATACATCTTTCACATAGATCGTCGGATATATTTTTCCAAATGTCCATTTTTTTTTCTATACATTCGGCCCACTCAATCAACGGATGGATTAGGAACATTCACATGGGAAATAGGGATTCGACAATTTTTGTTACGGGGCCCATGGTCTGATGGTAGACATTATTGCTCCACAGATATGCTCCAATTAGGGGTGTCAATGGACCGGGCTCGGGCCTTAAAATCAAAATTTTGAAAAATCTCGGCCTGACGGCCCGGCCCAAAACAGTTCAAAATTTGGGCTGAGGCTTATCTCAGGCCTGGCCGTTGACCCCACAGTAAGTTATAGTGCCTAGTTGGTTCGGTTCATTTAAGCAGTCCAATCAATTGATCTGAACCATCCATTAAGTCTAGAAAATATTTAACAAGCTACCGTGAAAAAAGAAAGATGTTCAGATGATCCAACGGTTCTCAATTTGTCCTTATTTTCTATAGCCATGGATGTGATGGCTACGATCGCCTAACAAAAGTGATTCTTCAGAATATAAATCCCTGTTGATTGGATTTCCAAAAAATTAAATTTAAAAATCCTCCTACAATCTACAGCATGTGAGATCCCTGATCGTGGTGACCACCGTGATGTACGTGACTTATATCCATGCCGTCCATCTGCTTTGAAAACTCATTTTAGGGCATGATTCCAAAAATGAAGCAGATCCAAATCTCACGTGGACCATAATATAGGAAACAGTGGTAATCGACCATTAAAAACTTCCCACGGACCACAAAAGTTTGATCTCTTCGTCCAGGTCTTCGTAACCTTCTCAACAGGGTAGATGGAAATTTCGGTGGCTCTCATGAAGTTTTTAATGGTGGGGATTCAATTAGGACTATTTCCTATGGTATGGTCCACCTAAGATTTGGATCTGCTTGATTTTTGGGATCATGTGCTAAAATAAGCTGTCAGAATGGATGGATGGTGTGTTTACGTAATTTAACTATGACACCATCCATTTACTTTACAAAGTATACAAATCAAGGGTGGAGATGAAGCCCGAAGCCAACATGAGCCTTTTGGGGCTTACTGTGTTGTTCGTTTAAATCCACTCCGTCCATCCTATAAAGTCACTCATTTTAACCGTACATCCCAAAAATCAGACTGATCTAAAACTCCAGTGAGTTAAAATAAGTGGAACAAGGCCAAGTTACCTGTAAGTTCGTGAGTTGTGGCACGTGCCGTGGTCCACTACAATGTCCGGCCTGGATTTGAGCTAACCCTCGAGGCCCATGTGGACCCCATCATGGGTTTTATGCACAATGATTAAACGGCCTGGCAATGAGCTTGCATTTATCTAAAAGCCCAAAACATTGAGGAATGATCACGTATGCTCGAGCGTATGGTAACTATCCTACGTTCAAGCCGTGTGGGGCCCATCCATAGTTTGTAAGTGTCATCCAACTCGTCCATTAGATGCCCTCGCATCATCCAGCCTTATATATAACTCTGTTGGGCCACAGAAAAGTGAACAATGGGGGAACATACACCGTTGAAACTTCCAGATAGAATGTGGGTCCTACTCTGTCGTGTATATGTCATCCAATCGACTCATCAAGTATGCACCATAAGGATGAAAAGTAATACAGAAATCCAAACCATCTAAAAACTCAGGTGGGCCACAAAAGGTTAATGTATAGGTTTTGGGCATGATCATAGATTTCTTCCTTTGGTGAGTCCCACCTGAGTTTTCCGTTTAGATGATTCTTAAGATGTATGGTTAAAATGAGGAGTCTCACTTGATGCACAGTTTGGATTTTACATACACATCACAACTGGGCCCCACACAGCCTGATCGTACATACAGTCTGGCTGGGTTGGGCCTACATGCATATCCTTAGTTCATGGGCTGATCTCAGACTTCTTTGGCCCACCCATGATAATGTCCATTGCTATTTTCAAAGCAGATTAGTAGTCGGCTGAGATTGGGTCCAAAGGTTCAAACCAGATTACTAATCGAGCGGGCTCGGGCCCATGCTTGAAGCCCATCAGGACATTACAAGATCTACCCAAGCATGTAACGTGAAATGGCAATCACAACTAGAGTAGGGCCTGGTAGTGCTGGGCATCGAGTTGACTTGGACTGAGTTAGGGCTGACCCGACTTGATCCAATTTTGAAATAGGCCTAACTTGAACTCCATTGAGTTAGTACCGAGTCTGACATGCCTGACTCGATCCAAGTCCAGGTCTAGCCCTGGACTAATCCGGACCGAGTCCAACCCAATCACAAGTACCAAATCGGTTTGAGTCAGGTCGGGTGCAACAGGTATCTAGGCAAAAATCACAACTCAAAATCTAAATTCAATTGCCAAAATTGCAGCCATATATATATATATATATATATATATATATATATGGGAAATGCTCACCTGCGAACCAGTTCGTACGTACGAACTTTTTTGGGAACCCATCATATGTGATGTGGATCCAAAATCTGAACCATTCATGTGAAGCAGCACCTCCTGAAACCCCTTAGGTCCAAGTTTTACTTTGATCTAAAACTTTGATGGGCCATGAAAAATAAAAATAGTTTCCTCCCTTGATTTGCATTTCTCTTTGCTATGGCCCACCAGAATATTAGATCGGAGTGAAAATTTGTCACATGGGGTTTTATGGGATTCCGCATCACATGGACCGTTCAAATTAAACACCCATGGCACGTGTGGAAAGGTGCGCACGTGCCATAAAATGAACTTTATATATATATATATATATATATATATATATATATATATATATGATATATATATATATATATATATATATACAGGCATGCTCCCTTGCACCTATGCGCGCACCTTGGCACACATGTCATGGGTGTCTAATCTAAACGGTCCATGTGATGCGGAATCCCATGAAACCCTATGTGACAAATTTTCACCTTGATCTAAAATTCTGATGGACCTTAGCAAAGAGAAATGCAAATCAAGGGAGGAAACTGTTTTCATTTTTCATGGCCCATCAAAGTTTTAGATCAAAGTAAAACTTGGTCCTGGGGGGTTTCATGAGGTGCTGCTTCACATGAACGGTCCAGATTTTGGATCCACATCACGTATGATGGGTTCTCAAAAAAGTTCGTATAGTTGAATTTCGGTCAGGTTGAGTCAAGTTACTGGGTGACTCAAACTCAACTCAAACTCAACTCGGTTTGAGTTCGGATTGAACGAAGCCAACTTGATTCGGATCGACTCACCCACCCAATTCGGAATGAGTCGGATGAGTTGAATCATCCCGTGCCCAGCTCTAGGGCCTAGTCACAGTATCCAATCTTTAAGTAGATCTAAACCATTGATCAAGTAGGCGCACCTTATGGAAATCTTACATCTCTATCCGTTTTGCCTAAAATAAACCAAATATTATGATTAATGATATTTGGAGCAACCAAATGTAACCTTAAGTAACTCGTTTTCCACTCCATTAAGATATGAAATTCTTACTTGTAGAGAGAAATACTTTGATACTCTGGCCATTGTGATGGATGATACGCAGGCACTTGGAAACTTCTTATAAATTGCTTACTTGGAATATCCAATGGTCCTATTTCAACAAGTATACCCCACTCATGATACGATTGTTCAACGAATCTGATTTTCAGACGTTGACTTGACCACAGTGAGATTTCCACAATTTAGTTAGGTTTTTAGTTCCAACTAACTTGTGGCCACGTGTACAAATTCTGAGTGCCTGCACATCAAGCATCATATGCAGTCCGAGTATCAAAGAACTCCCCATGTAGACCATCCAAGTCGTGCTTACCCATCTGGCCATTGAGAAGATATTAGTCGTCCAATTTGTCACGTTGAATCTGTACCACTCACTGTTTAATCTAAACCATCGATTTGAATGCATTACTTGGATAATTAGGATTGGTCAGTGTGATTTTAGAGATATGATCCATCCAGAGCCGGACCCACAATTTGAATGGTCTGGATAACTGTACATCAGTGCCAAATGGTTGAAAACTAACATAGGAGCCTAGCCCATGATATCATATATAAGTTATATAGGGTAGAAATGGGCCCATTTCAGGCAGGGACTGAGCTGTGTCTGGTGACCCATGGTCTAAGTCTGGAAATAGTTAGGGTGACCATGGCCTAAAATCTGCCAAAAGGCCCAACAGGTCAGCCTGGCTTGGCCTGATTTAACACCTTTCGGACTGTGTCGGGCCGGTCCTTAATTAGCAGCGGGCAGTTCGCACCTGCCCTAGTCAATCCTCACCTTAGATCAAGTGCTCACCTGAACATGGATTGCCGACTTGCATGAGTCTAATGAGAGTCATATGAGTTGACTTGGATTCAGTCGAGTCTGATCGAGTTCATTAAATCCCTGACTCAAACGAGTCGGGGTGACTCGACATGATACAGGATTAGCCCAGTCAATCGAGTCGCCAAGTCATAAACATGCACCTATGCAACTATTTCATTTATGTAATTAAATCCCGACTGTACTTGAAAACCGGTTAAAGACATGGCTTAGTTGCCACTGGGCTTTCTTGACACGGTGGAGTAGAATTTATGGTACAAACTTAGGTAAGATGACAGTTAGGTAAGATGACCGGTAGGGTTATTGGCGGAGTGGAACTTATGTTACAAAACCTAGCTAAGATGACCGTTAGGTAAGATGACCGGTGGGGTTATTTGTTGCAAAAAGAATTAATTTTATAAATATATATTTTAAAATAAAAATAATATAATATATAAAAAGTGTTTGAAAAATACCTTTTTGTGGGTTTTGGGAATAGTCCCACGTTGGAAAAAGAAGAGAAGAAAAAGTGGTTTATATGAGAATGGTGAAGTATTATAATACTTACCCACATGGTCCAAAGGAGAATGGAACTTGCGTGTTCCAGTCCCACGCACTCGGGTTCGGTGCAAGGGCGTGGGCATGTGAGGCAGTGTGGTTGTAAAAGCGCTAGTGGCCACTATGACCCATGCACAACAGTCAGAAAACGGCCATAAAACAGCTAGTTTTCTCCAACGGCTAGAAAACGGTCATGAAATTTATTTCCCTGGACCATAACCCCCAGCCACCACAACCTATATAAACAAGGCCTGTGTGGGTTTCCAAACCATCTCACCACACTCCAGCAATACCAATACGAATCAAAGCATCTCCTCTCCTACAGACCAAAATATCAGCAATATAACAAGGTCAATCAAAGTCATTGCTTGAAGAACAGACCAACGGTGTGGTCTAGAACGGTCCAACTGAACGAGTGATTGAAGAACTGACCAGTGCAGTGGTCTAAAATCACATATTCTCTTCTCTTTTCTCTTTTGGAATTTTTCTTTATTATAATTCTGCCAGAAAGTGTGTAACAGAGTTCCATTTGGTGGGCATTTGTGTTTGCTGAACGCAGACCCACATCAGGCTCGTCGTATCCTAGAAGCGGTTTGCCTGTAACCTATCAACATACTCAATCTTTTGAGTAGTGACAAATAAGACTTTATGGACAACGTCTCAGACGTGCTTCAGCCTGTCCTTTGTGTAGATCATCTTGATTTTCGGGTTCCATATTTTACAGAAATATTATTATTCTGTATAATTTTCAAAAATCTTAAAGCGTTATTTGTGATGGAAGCCGACAGTGTTTTATCCATCAAGTTCATGAATCATGACTTGATACATCTTGATCGGTTCGATGGAACCAATTTTTCGAGATGGCAAGATAAGCTGAAATTTCTTCTGACGGCGCTGAAGATCTACTACATATTAAATCCAAATCTTCAAGCACTACCTGAAGTATCCAACAAAGATACACTTGAACAGGCGGCTGCCCGCACCAAACGAGTTGAAGACAAACTCTTGTGTTGAAGACACATACTAAACGCGCTCTTCGACCGCCTGTACGATCTGTACCAACAGATGTCATCAGTAAAGGAGATCTGGGCCGCTCTGGAATTCAAATACAAGGCTGAAGAAAAAGGTACCAACAAATTTCTCATCGCCAAGTATTTTGACTTCAATATGGTAGATAACAAACCGTTACTGCCCCAAATCCAAGAATTGCAGCTAATAGTAAACAAAATCAAAGCCATCAAAATTGATCTTCCTGAATTATTCCAAGTCATGGTTGTAATTGCTAAATTGCTACCGATGTAGAAAGACCATAGAAAGAAGTTGCTGCATAAAATTGAGAACTACACTGTCACGCCCTAAAATTTGGGTACAGAGCGTACACCCTTAGACCCGAATTTCAGTTCGTAACTCGTACATAAAGTGTACTAATTTAATTCATTAATCAGTTTAATCAGAGCTGATAATTATATTCAATATAAGGTCCACCATAATCTCTATTACACATACATAATACTTAGCACCAATCAACTAAACATATATAAATCTTAACGACCCTTAAAATAAAATGAACCTTAAAATTATTCACTTATTATACCATTATACTATAATGATATTTATTTCATGCTAACGTTATTTCAAATAAATAAATCTAAATAATTGCTTAAAATCTCAAAATAAATACTAGTATGCATTATCAAACTATACTAACAAAATAAAACATATAATCAAAAATTGTCTAATGTCGCCACTTCATCTTCAGATAAGTCTACCCATGTTTCAGGTGGGTCGTGTTCAAGTACAGTAGATCCTTCCGGTTTTTGCGTCATATCATCTGCTAATAGCTCCTCTGTACGGTTTTCCATTAATAAAAATGTAAGCTAGTCAGGCTTAGTGATATAACCTAGCATGGTTCATAATCATAGCAATTAAAATAATACATAAATATATGTACAATGATATGAATGTAAAATGATGTATGAATGCATCAGATGGGATGATCGTCCATCTGCTTGGATTATGAGTTTCTCAAATCAGGTGATTTTCATTATTTAACCAAATATAATGAGCAAATTTTTTTCTTTTAAATATTATGGGGTCTTAGGTTGGGTTTTTAAGTTTCAGATACCATAACAATCGATGATCTTATGTATTACATCACTCAAAATAACCAACGGAATATTTTAAATTTGGACTCACAGACACAATGTTATTTACAAAATTTTAACATTCGAATCAAAATTCAAAATGACTTGAAATTTGAAAAATATGTCATTAACTATATAGAAAAAAAAAGAAAAAAAATTCAGATTAAAATTATTACTTTTACTAGGGTTTTTATCGCTGTTAAGGGTGAAAAATCCTATTATCCAACAGTCGTTTTTATCATTTACAGCCTAGTGATTAAATGTTTATAATTTCTTTATAATTCGAATCATCATAAAATTTTATGGAATTGTCTAGGGGTATGTATATGACTCAAAAAAATATTTAGGAATTATTTTGAACGATAATTTTATCTTGTTTGATCAGGGATACTAAACTAGTCCATATTTTCACTCTATAATATTGAAATTTGTTAGAAAATTAGAATTTTTTTTTAATACCTTGAAATTTGGGGAGGACATTATCTTATACCTGAAAAAAGGTTCTAGTGAGTTTGATATTTAATTTTTTTTAAAGCATTTTTTTCACCCAATGTGGACTTATGATCCTATAAGAAGGAATTTTTAAATTTTAGTAGAGATTATGGTTTTTTTTTTTAATACTTAATATATTTTTTCTTTAAATAAAATACTTCAAATAAAAATATTTATTTAATTAAAGATAATTATCAAAATGAAAAATTCTGTTAATTTAAATATATAAAAAATCAGTATGCGCAGATTGATTTTCGGTTTGATGACCGTTGTTCTATCACATTTTATTATACTTTAAAATTTCAGATTAAGTTAAAAAAATATTTTAGAGATCTTATCATAAGTTTTCTATGTCTCTGTAAAATCTTAGTTAAAAATTTCAATTACAAATTTTTTTTAAATTCCTGCAGTTAGTCATGTCTATAATTTGATGATTTATGACCAGCCTTTATTAACGCACTGGATCAGTATAGTGATTATGAGATTAAAATTTTATTATTATTTTTATCTTAATTTAGACTTGTCTATCTTCGATCAGGCTTTCAAATTGCCTCAATCGGAGTAGTACTTTTAAAGTTATGAATTTTACAAGTTGGGTAATTCTTGCTGCCCATTGCTATCCAGCAGAATTTTGTGAATTAAAATATCTTTAAAATTCATTTTCGTTATATTAATCATCTTAATTTAAATTATATTCAAATAAGAGTGCAAGGAATCTAAATTTTTATTTCTACATTCCACAAAAATTAATAAGAACTGAGATTTGGGTCTCTAAGTTTATCAATCCATACATCAATCAAGAGGGATATTCTAATGAAATGTTTCTAATTTCAAGGGTGTACAATTTATGAAATTTAGTTGGGTACATAGCCTACAGGTCACTCTAAGTTTTAGAAAAGACCTCTCTCTGATACCATTCTGTCACGCCCCAAACTTCGGGTACAGAGCGTGCACCCTCAGACTCGAGTTTCAGTTCGTAACTCGTACACAAAGTGTAATAATTTAATTTATTAATCGATTTAATCAGAGATGATAATTATATTCAATATAAGGTCCATCATAATCTCAATCACACATACATAATACTTAGCACCAATCAACTAAACATATATAAATCTTGACGACCCTTAAAATAAAATGAACCTTAAAACCATTCACTTATTATACCATTATACTATAATGATATTTATTCCATGCTAACGTTATTTCAAAGAAATAAATCTAAATAATTGCTTAAAGTCTCAAAATAAATACTAGTATGCATTATCAAACTATACTAACAAAATAAAACATATAATTAAAAATTGTCTAATGCCACCACTTCATCTTTAGATAAGTTTGCCCATGTTTCAGGTGGGTCGTGTTCAGGTACAGTAGATTCTTCCTATTCTTGCATCACATCATCTGCTAATAGCTCCTTTGTACGATTTTTCCATTAATAAAAATGTAAGCTGGCCAGGCTTAGTGATATAACCCAGCATGGTTCATAATCATAGCAATTAAAATAATACATAAATATATGTACAATGATATGAATGTAAAATGATGTATGAATGCATCAGATGGGATGATCGTCCATCTGCTTGGGTTGGAGGTTATCAACCCGCATCCACCCATTGGGTAGGCTTCCACCTTTTGGTAGGCTTGGGCATAGCCCGCGTCTGGTAACGCTCTACCAGGCTCGACATTTCTTCAAGGGAGGGCCCCTAGGATCGACCATGCATTATGCAATGCAATGAATGAGGGATGATATATAAATGCATATTTTTCATATTTGACATAGTTGTCTCGATTAAAATATTCACATATAAATTTATCGTACAATTATCATATCAAAATATTCAAACTAGTAAATCAATCAAACAACCACAATGATTTATTCTAATTTTAATGAATTATGAAACAAGTTGGGTTACTTACCTAAGTTTGGCAGTATTGACTCTGCAATGTAATTAGATTGATTTGAATTCCGGGGTCCTATCAATTATATCAACGATATTATTATTCATTTATTTGTATTACATGGTGGGGTCCACCTTTGATTAACATTCTAAGTGTCCAAATCTAAAATAATTAAATAATTAAAATTATATGTTTATGTAAATTTAATTATCAAGTTTAAATTTTCTTTTTAAAATCCTGAAATTGAATGTCAAATAATTAATCGAGGTGGCCCACCGGATGATTGGATCATCCAGATTCTTGAGGTATTATCATATTTTGCCTCTACATATTAGATGGATGGTGTGGATTTAACCACAAATACACCGATGGCCCATCTCGACCTT
The DNA here is from genome assembly GCF_029962835.1 of Magnolia sinica. NCBI lineage: Eukaryota > Viridiplantae > Streptophyta > Magnoliopsida > Magnoliales > Magnoliaceae > Magnolia > Magnolia sinica. Next base: position 81,370,903 of record NC_080582.1, read on the forward strand.
CTGCGCCAAGTGATACCAACACTTGCGTAAAAATCTAAGATTCTTTTATTAAACACTTTTAGATCTGACTAATGTGGCCTATTTGATTGTTAGATTGATCTAAAAATTATGACCCTTGTATATTTTGGCCTTAAGGATCATATGATCCATACAGATCTATCTTAGCACAATCAGATTCCATCCATTTAATTTATTCTTAAAATATTACTAATTAGACCGAAATCATAAAAACATCACTTTATTAAAATTGACTCTACACACCTATACAATGATGGTGTGGATGATCCACGCCATCCATTGTATAGATCAAGAAGAAATTAACAATATAATAAAAAGTTAAAAAGATCTAACGATTAGAACTTACCTGAGGGCTTCCTATCTCTTTTTTTTTTTAATGCAGAAACCTTCCGTATCCCTTTTTAAAGAAAATTCTCATAAGATAGGATGAGCACATCTTCTCTTATCCTGAATTTGAATTTTTTTAATGATATTTAATAAAAAAATTATTATTACTACTTTAAGAATCGATCCCTAAACCTCTCTGTCAATTAAGAATTTCGCTACCAACTCAACTATTGACTTATTTTTATTTTTTATTTAAAAATAAAATCTTTAAATATTTAATTTAGTTTTTTATAATGTACCAAAATTTAGGGTTGTTACATACACACTGGAACAAATTCACCTTAGAATTGAGGAAGAATCCCGTAACCGCGACAAAAGGAATGATAACGGGAATGCCTCGTCCAAGGTACATGCAGTAGAGAACACTAATAATAAGAATCCCGAGAAGGACGATTCCTTGAAACCCAATAATAAAGGAAAATTCAAGAAAAGCGTACAAAAGAATAACGGAAAGTTCAAAGGCCCATGCCATGTCTGTGGAAAAATCGGGCACTATGCTCGAGTATGCCGATATCGCAAATCTAAAAAAGATGCAAGTACAGTAGAAGAAGGCGATATTATGGCTATGATCACTAAGGTGAATACCATCCAAGGCAAAGTTCCAGGTTAGTGGTATTATACTGTCGTTACAGTACATGTGTGTTATGACAAATCAGCCTTCAAAACTTATGAGGAATTGACCGATGGTCAAGAAGTTCAAATAGGTAATGAAGTCCGATCGAAGGTCGTTGGCAAAGAAACTGTCGAACTAATATTCATTTCTGGGAAGAAAGTAATTCTGACTAATGTACTGCATGTCCCAAACATGAGGCAAAACTTAATTTCTGGGGATCTTTTGAGTAAACCAGGCATAAAGGTGGTGTACGAGTCAGGTAAACTGATTCTGTCAAAGAATGAGAATTTTGTCAGAAATAGATATGCTTATAATAGGATGGTTAAGTTTTCTCTAAATGAAAGTAGCACTTTTACGTATATGGTTGAATCCGTTGGACTGTAGCATGATAGACTAGCTCATATAGGGTATAGTACCTTGAAGTTCATGGCTAAGAATGGTTTAATCTCATACACAGATAATGAAATAGATAAATGTGAAGTGTGCATATGATCCAAAATGCCGAAGAAACCTTTTCCAAGTGTTGAAAGATCGTCTCAAATATTGAATCTTGTACACAGTGACATCTGTGAGTTAAACGGCATTCTTACTCGTGGAGGTAAACGGTACTTCATAACCTTTATAGATGATTACTCTAGATATGTGTATATTTATCTGTTAAAGAGTAAAGATGAAGCATTAATATGTTTAAAATATATAAAGCAGAAGTGAAGAATCAACTAAATAAGAAGATAAAAATTCTCCATAGCGATAGAGGAGGAGGATACTTTTCAAATGAATTCGATAACTTCTGTGAAGAACATGGACTAATATATCAATGTACTACCATACACACTCCAACAAAATGGAATAGCTGAAAGGAAGAATAGAACATTAGTAGAGATGGTCAACTCAATGCTAATAAGATCAAAGTTACCACTAAGTCTATGAGGTGAGGCACTACTTACAACGTGTCATATACTAAACAGAATTCCGTCTAAAAAAATATAGAATATTTCCATATGAAACATGAAGAGCTAGAAAACCTAACCTAGGATATCTAAAAGTGTGGGGGTATCTTACATATTGCAGAACCCCTGATCCGAAAAGAACTAAGTTAGGACCAAGAGTTATTAAGTGCGCCTTCGTAGGGTATACACAAAATAGTAAAGTTTATAGACTTCTAGACATAGAGTCTAATACAATAATAGAATCAAGAGACGTTGAGTTCTTTGAGAATCACTATCCTTGAAGTCAAAGGATAATGAAGTCCAAACTCCTTATAGAGAACCAGATAGCACAGTTCCACAGATAGTGGAAACTCCTATTGAACCTCGTAAGAGTCAAAGCACAAGAATAGAGAAGAGTCTAGGAGATGACTACATAGACTCACAACGCGTCATTTTTCATCTTGTAGAAGGAGATAGAAAAATGTTATAAGAAAAATACCTATATTAATGACTATATAAGATGATCCTAAAACATATAAAGAGGCTATATCCTCTAGAGATTTTGCTTTCTAGAAAGAATCTATAAACAATAAAATAGAATCCATAATGTCAAATTAAATATGAGAACTAGTTAACTTACCTCCAGGTTCTAGATCAATAGGTTGTAAGTGGGTATTTAGAAAGAAATATCACACTGATGGGACTATCCAAACCTTTTAAGATTGACTAGTAGCTAAGTGTTTTAGACAAAAAGAATGGATAGATTATTTTGACACATACTCTCCTGTAGCTAGGATAATATCCATTAGGATATCATTTGCACTAGCTTCTATACATCATCTTCACATCCACCAAATGGATGTAAAGTTCACATTCCTGAATGATGACCTCAATGAGGAGATATACATGGAACAACTTGAAGGATTCGTTCTACCAGGAAATGAAAACAAAGTATGTAGACTAGTCAAATCTTTGTATGGATTAAAACAAACACCAAAATAATGGCATGAGAAGTTTGATTCTAAAATACTATCTCATGGTTTCATGCATAATGTATCTGACAAATGCATATATTCTAAAGTAGATGGTAGTTATATCATTATTATTTATTTGTATGTTGATGACATGTTAATAATAAGTAATAAAATAGAAGGTGTGACTGAAACAAAGAGGTTTTTGTCTTCTTTATTCAAAATGAAAAATCTTGAACAAGTTGATACCATCCTAGGTATCAAAGTTAAAAAATATTGTGGGGGTTATGCTTTGTGTCAATCTCATTATATTAAGAAGATACTAAACAAATTTAATCATCTAAATATAAAGGAAGCAAAAAAACCCATTTGATCCAAGTATCAAGCTAAAAGAAAATACCGGAAGAACAGTTGCACAATTAGAATATGCGAGTGCTATAGGGAGTCTTATGTATGTTATGCAATGCACTAGACCTGATATCGCATATGCTGTGAGTAAACTCAGTAGGTTTACTAGTAACCCCAATACTAAACACTGGAATGCAATCAATAGAGTCATTAGTTACTTAAAAACAACCAAAGACTTAGGACTTATTGGAAGAATATACCGATGCGAGCTGGATATCGAGTGCAGGGGACAACAAGTCTACTACAGGGTGGGTCTTCACCCTATGAGGTGCAGCTGTATTTTTGGGATCCAAGAAACAGACTTGTATAACGCACTCGACTATGGAGTCTGAATTCATAACCCTGGCTGCAATAGGCAAAGAGGCTGAGTGGCTAAGGGATCTTCTATTAGAAATCTCTTTCTGTGTAAAGCCTATATCAGCTGTGTCACTACATTGTGATAGTGAAGCCACATTAATTAGAGCCTATAGCAGCACATATAATGGTAAGTCTAAACATATCAGTCTTTGACATGATTATATCAGACAATTGATTTGAGATGGAATCATTGCTATTTTCTATGTGAAATCAAGCAATAACCTGACAGACCCTTTCACTAAACCTCTACCGAGAGAGGTAGTAAAGGCTACATCTAGAAGGATAGGATTGAAACTCTTCAACCAAAGTTTCATCAGTGATGGTAACCCAACCTAAAGTCAGAAAATCTCTAATTTTGGATTTAATGGGTAAGAACAAGTTACTGATATGTGGAAAGTTTTTAATACTAAATTATAAAACCTCATTCATAATAGATAAGTGCAGAGCGTTACAAAAGAGGGTTGAGTCTTAAAACTCTTAATGAATTCTAGTCTAAAGGACAAGTGTCTTATAGTAACGAAGACACTGGAAGGATTTTACCTATATGAACGTAGAGAATGTGCCGTCTCTCATGAGAGTTAGGAGTTTTCTTTCGAAATTGTTCACGAATTAGGATAAGCACATAGCCATTAATTATGCCGAGGAAGATTGTAGGAACTCTAACAAACACATAGTGAATATGTGTGTGGTTTCTCCGGTTCTGTTATCTAGGAATAACTGGTTCAACGCTACGGCTATTAGTCATTTCGATAGAGTTTTGAAATACTTATACTAAGAAAAGATTAAAATTGAAAGGTATCTTTCTTTATGCATATAAGCTAATTATTCTGGTAGAAATGTTTTATCGAGAAAATATATTTTTTAAAAATCAAGTGTAGGATTGTTGCAAAAAATATTAATTTTATAAGTATATATTTTAAAATAAAAATAATATAATATATAAAAAGTGTTTGAAAAACACCTTTTTGTGGGTTTTGGGAATAGTCCCAAATTGGAAAAAGAAGAGGAGAAAAAGTGGTTTATATGAGAATGGTGGAGTATTATAATACTTACCCACATGGTCCAAAGGAGAATGGAACTTATGTGTTCGAGTGCGTAGTACTGGAACACCCGCAAGCGCGCGCTTGCGCTCAGGCTCGGGTTTGGCGTGAGAGGGTGAGCATGTGAGGCAGTGTGGCTGTAGAGGTGTTAGTGGCATACTTTGCTCTTCGCATGTCAGCATCGTGTCGTAAAGGGTCGCTCCTTCGCGACCTTGAGCGAATCAGAGCGAGACATGTACGAGTCGCAGTGCGACTAAGTGGCTAAGGTGAATGATTGGCTAGACGAAATCTAGAGGACTGAATGAGAGTCCCTCTGAATATATAGAGAGCTGAAAAAAGAGTTGTTGCAGCAGATCTGTAACAGCTATGCAATTAGTGCAGGGTCCAGCTGTAACTGCTGCATGGCTAGCCCAACAGATAGAAAATGGCTAGCTATTATCTCACAACAGTCAGCATGCAGCAGCTTAATGGCCCATGCACAATAGTCAGAAAATGACCATAAAATAGCTAGTTTTTTCCAACAGCTAGAAAACGGTCATGGGATTTATTTCCCTGGACTATAACCCTCAGTCACCACAGCCTATATGTTGAGGGTCAAATATTGCATATTAGACCCCAGTTATTTCTTGGATTTATAAACATGATACCGTTAATGGCCCGCTTTAATCATGTTTGTGATGCAGAGTGTATTTACGAGCATGGACTGAAAAGGGAGCTTAAAGCATGAATTTAACGCTCTGATAACATTAAAGGCAAGGGATGGACTCCAAAGGACCAAGATTGAAGAATTTACACGCCAGAGATCTGAGAAAATCGAGAAACTGAAGCTCGAGTGGCCCGAAATTGGTCTAGAATGCAAGATCACAGGGTTTTCATCATCTGCTTGGTTCGAAACTTCATACATGGCCTGAGGACCATAAATTAACCGTACACATCGAAAATCAGCCATTGAATCTTTGTGAAAATGGCCCAACGGACAGATCAGCCCACAAATTGTCAATCTGGGGCCCGCCTGATATCTTGAAATACTTCAATTTTGGTGTCAACCATTTAAATTATATGGAAACCAGGTTGGATGGAGCTGATCTCTCATATACATCACCGTGGGACCCACATGTGCATTGCACATGTACAACGTGGGTGCACTAGCCGAGCACGGCAACGCAGAGACGGTCAAACCGTCTCTTGACCGAGCTCTCCCTCTCCAATTCAAATTCCTTCCTGTGAAAGAAACAGGGACTTGCAGTTTTCCTTTGTGGGCCACCATCGTCATTCGAAGGTCCGATCCGGACCGTTCATTGGACTCCCACAGCCCCACTGGCCAAGTCATAGGTGGCGGAGTTTCAAAATACCAGCGACAATGGCGTCTTAAGCATTTTAACGCAGGTTGAACGGTTGTAAGATTGATCAAGTGGGTCGCACCAACGGACGGTAGAAACCATTCTTTCCCGACCAAAATTTCGAGAGAAATTCGATGGACGACTTGGATTTCTCATTTGAAACGGATTGTGGACCCCACCATCGTCCCAGCGTAACGGTGACGCACTCTGTTCCGCGTCCGGGAATTGCGGGGAGTAGTGGCTCACGTTCGTTGATCTTTGGGGTGATCTGGACCGTCCAGAGGACTCTCAAGATAGGTAAGGTTCCAACCATGATGTCAGACAGGTAAGATAGATGATCAGCTGCCCGAGACGATTCGTCGAACGCAAGTAGGCATGCGGTTTTGGCTTGAACGTGAAGACAGGGAGTCCAGCTCCGTTACAAACAAGTTGCGTAAAGAGGAGTGCGGAGCTCCTTCTCATCAGGCAGCCACCGCCTCCATCAGTATAAAATAAAGGGACGAGAGAGAGAGAGGAGGAAGATTTTGGGCTGCCGGAACGTGAAAGAGAGGAAGAGATAATAAGTGTGTTTTCTTCTTTTCTTTTATATTTTTTTTCTTTTTATTTGCTTTGTTCAAAAAGGTTCAGCCCATTCATGTGTGGCTAAACCTCTTAGCTAGGGCTAAGAGGTGAAGCCTATAGCGAGATGGGAGATTCTATTTTGTGCCTTTAATTTAAATTCATGAACTGAATTTGATTTTAGTTGATTATTAAAGGAATACTTTTCTTAGTCTTTAATGGTCTGTTGTGACTGAAATTACAATGGGTTTGCAATGGCTTTGAGTATTTCTTTCTCCTTTTTATGTTTATGAAGTCAGGAAGCCCTGTTGTTCATCATTGTTCCATGGGCATGGTCGGATGACAGTACCCTTCCTGATCTTCATACATTATTGGTTGGTTGGGAATTAGTTTAATTCTGTTGTTTACTTTGTCTCCTGGGCATGGTTTGGTGATGGAATCCATTCTAATTCATATACCTTTCATCTCTTGAAAACTATATCAAAGGAAGTCCAGTTGATTTCCATGATTTTTGAAGCAGGCATAAGATCTCCCTGATCTCTACAAGTGGATCCTCTGAATCCCTAGTTTCCTTCCTCTGAATTGTTTAAGTTTTAGATAATTATTCCACAATTATTCATCAATTTATATTTGATTTCGATTTCATCTTGGGCTATTTCTATTTCTACCTAGCTTCAGATAACGTACAGGTTTCAGTCCCTTGGGATTCGACCTCGGTCTTACCGAGTTTATTACTACATCACAACCCTATACTTGGGGAGTGAACAAGTTTTTGGCGCCGTTGCTGGGGATTGACGGTTACGTTTTTTCTGAAATTAATTAGTTTTAGAATCAGGTTAGGATTAGGATTTTACTAACTTTAGGTTAAAGGTTTTATTTTATTTTATTTTTAGGAACTATTATTAGAAACTAACCTGTTTTCCTGATTTTGTAGGACCCTGCATGAGTTTCTAAATTGGTAATTCCTTCCTAATTTCTCTTCTTTTTCTACTTTTACAATTAGGGTTTAAATTTTATAAACTTTCCTCTTTTTGTTTTTAGAAACTAGGTTAGTATTTCCCTTTTTAGAAATTCTTTCTAATTGTCAGAAACTAACTCATCTTTCCTTTATTTCATTTTTAGAAATTTTCTATTTGTAGACCTTTTGTTTAAAAACTAACTTTCCTATTTTATAGGCCTTTAAGATAGAAATTTCTAATTCGGTAAGTTCTTTCTCTACTTTTCTATTTTTTAGTTCTCTTTTAGTAATTTACTTTCTAGATTAGGACCTTCTTCTTTTAGAAACTAGTTTACTTCTATCTTCTTTTTAAGGATTTTTTAATTCTAGACCTTCTCTTTAGAAACTGACTTGTTTGTTTTCTTTTACAGGTCTTTAACTTAGGGACTTCAATCTGGTAATTTCTTTCCAACTCTCTCTTTCTTTCTAGATTTTCTTTTCCTAGGATTAGGTTTCAAATTTGATTGAGGGTTGCGAGTGTTTCATGCCCAAGTGGGCCCGTGATAACACTCAACGTCTCTTGACCGAAGGAGGATTGGTTGAGGGGTTGACTATTCATCACAGGACTAGACACCGCTTGAAATTCCCTGAGTTAATTGAAGTTATGGCTGAAGACCAACCTCCTCTACTTCCACCCAGGGTGGAGGATACCCAAGATGAGAATGAGGTGCATTAGGCACCCCCGCCTCGTACTTTACGAGATTATCTACAACCGGCGGGAGTGAGTACGCCCTCATGCATGATTTTTCCTGAAAATATAGGACAAATAGACATCAAGCCAGGAGTTATCCAACTCCTTCCCAAATTTCATGGACTTGAATCAGAAAGTCCATATTTACATTTGAAAGAGTTCGATGAGATTATAGCTATATTATATTTTCCTAATGTATCTGAGGATACAATCAGGCTGAAACTCTTTCCTTTTTCCTTAAAAGAGAAAGCTAAAACGTGGTTACATTCACTGCGTCCCAGATCCATTGGCACATGGAACGACATGCAGAGGGAATTCATAAAAAAAATTCTTCCCACATCATAAAACGATTACCCTCAAAAAAGCAATCATGAACTTTGCCCAAAAGGAAGATGAAACATTCTTCCAATGTTGGGAAAGGTTCAAAGATTTGGTCAGTTCATGCCCACAACACGGATTTGAAACGTGGCGCATTACAAATTTTTTCTATAATGGACTGACATCTTCCATGCGCCAAATGGTCGAGACAATGTGTAATGGAGAATTCATTAATAAAAATGTTGACGAGGTATGGGATTACCTCGATCGTCTTGCTGAAAAACACAATCATGGGACTATTACCCAAAGTCAAACACCACGTCTAAGCCGACTCAATTAAAGGAGAAAGGTGAATTATATCTCTTGAAAGAAGAGGATGATCTCAAGTGTAAAGTGACTACGCTCATAAGGAAAGTTGAGGCTATGGAAGGAAAGAAGGATAAGGTTAATGAAATTGTTTGTGGCATCTGTGATTGCAACATTCATACAACTGAAAATTGTCCTACAATACCCGCCTTTCGAGGAGTGTTGAATGAACAAGTTAATGCCGTAAACAACTATCAAAGACCTTTTACTGGACCTAACTCTGATACATACAATCCTGGTTGGAAAAATCATCCAAACTTTAGTTGGAGGAATGGACAAACCGCTACCTCTCAAGGTTTCTTCAATCAAAATCCAAATCAAGTGAAACCTCAAGAGGAACCGGTTCAAAATTTCATACAAGAGCTGGCTCAGGCAATGCGGGGAATTATAGATTTTATGCAAAAGATAGATTCTCGTATGACGGTTATAGAAAAGGGGATGCTTCCTGCACAACCTCTCCCCAATCCTAAACCGCAGTACGAGATTAATGATCCCAGCTCTTTAAATTAGATGGGGCACGCTAAATCCATCACCACTCTTAGGAGTGGAAAGATCATTGATAAAACTCTTTCGGTTAGGCCCGAAAAGCCTCAAGAACCAGAAGAGGACAACAATGATGGATCTAGTGATGCCCCACAAAAATTAGAACCGGAACTTCTAGAGAAGCCAGTTACTCCGTTCCCCCAACAGTTGGTTGCACTAAAATGTCTATCTAACTCTCAGGATATTCTGGAGGAGTTGAAACAAGTGAAAGTTAACATTCCTCTACTTGATGTCGTGAAACAAATTCCTTCATATGTCAAATTTCTGAAAGACTTATGCACGACCAAAAGATGGCAAAGTATTCAAAAGAAAATCTTCTTGACTGAGAAAGTGAGTGTCATCCTAAAGCAAGACATGCCACAGAAATTCAAGGATCCCGGTAGCCCAACCATATCATGTGTAATCGGGAACCATCGAATCGATCACGCACTTCTTGACTTAGGAGCGAGCGTAAATCTGATTCCCTATTCGGTATACAAACAGTTAGATTTTGGTGAGATAAAACCCACCCTGACCACACTACAACTTGCTGATCGCTCTGTTCGTGTACCAAGAGGGATAATTGAGGATGTGTTAGTCCAGGTCGATAGATTTTACTACCCTGTAGATTTTATCATCCTGGACACCGAATCCATAAATAACATGAGCACTCAGATTCCCGTCATTCTTGGTCGCCCATTCCTTGCCACGTCAAATGTAATTATCAATTGCAGGAATGGTGTTATGACTATGTCTTTTGAAAATTTAACATTGGAGTCAAACATCTTTTTCAATAACGGCAGCAACTCAGAGGATGATGACGATTTCCACGACATTAACATGATTGACTCTTTCGTGGAAGATACGACACCTCTGACCTTATCATCCAACCATCTAGAGACGTGCCTGGCCCACTCCCATGATTTTGATGATGACATGATTAGGGAGACGTGCGCCTTGCTTGATACTGCACCGGTACTTGAAGTTAACCGGTGGAGGCCACAATTTGAGAATTGCCAAAAACTGATGTAGTGCCTCTACCGTCTAACCTCAAGCCGCCGAAGCTTGACCTAAAACCTTTGCCCTCTGATTTGAAATATACCTATTTAGGTCAAGATGAGACATACCCGGTGGTGATCTCTGCCCACCTGGAGAAAGAACAGGAGAGTATGCTCATATCTACTCTCATTGAGCATAAAGGACCCTGGGATGGACGATAGCGGACCTCAAGGGAATCGATCCCTCGATTTGTACTCACTGCATATATCTTGAGGATAATGCAAAAACCGCTCGGCAACCACAATGTAGACTAAATCCAAACATGAAGGAAGTGGTTAAGGCCGAGGTTCTTAAACTATTGGACATGGGTATCATATACCCTATATCTGATAGTCAATGGGTGAGTCCAACTCAAGTGGTCCCTAAGAAGTCCGGAATCACCATCGTAGCCAATGCTAATAATGAACTTGTGCCAACTAGAGTCACTACTGGTTGGAGAATGTGCATTGACTACAGGAAGTTGAATACCGTCACGAGGAAAGACCACTTTCCTTTACCATTCATTGATCAGATCCTGGAAAGATTAGCTGGTCATTCCTATTACAGTTTCCTTGACGGGTATTCGGGCTACAACCAGATAGAAATAGCCCCTGAAGACCAGGAAAAGACCACATTTACATGTCCCTACGGCACCTTTGCCTACCGAAGGATGCCATTCGGACTATGTAATGCCCCTGCCACCTTTCAGCGATGTATGCTTAGTATCTTTTCTAATATGGTGGGGCAATATCTAGAGGTCTTCATGGACGATTTCTCTATTTACAGTCCATCTTTCAGCAAGTGCTTGGAAAGTCTTAAATGTGTGCTGAAAAGATGTGAAGAAAAGAACTTGGTACTTAATTGGGAGAAGTGTCATTTCATGGTTTAGAAGGGAATTGTCCTTAGGCATATCATCTCGTCCAAGGGAATCGAGATAGATAAGGCAAAAATCGATCTTATCTCTAACCTACCTCCACCCAAGAACATCAGAGACGTGCAATCCTTCTTAGGACACGCAGGATTTTACAGGCGATTCATAAAGGACTTTAGTCTCCTCTCTCGTCCTTTATGTAATCTTCTTCAAAAGGATGCTCCGTACGAGTGGACTGAGCAATGCCAGGAAGCTTTCACCAAGCTTAAGGGCACGTTAACCACTGCACCTATCATGCAGCCACCCGACTGGAGCCTTCCTTTTGAGCTTATGTGCGACGCTTCTGATTATGCTCTTGGAGCGGTTCTAGGCCAGAGAAAAGATAAGAGACCCTACGTCATCCATTACGCGAGTAGGACTTTAAATCCGGCCCAAGTGAACTACTCAACTACGGAAAAAGAACTCTTAGCTGTAGTGTTCGCCTTGGACAAATTTAGGTCCTACCTGATCGGATCCAAGATCATTATCTATACAGATCATGCGGCACTGAAGTATCTTCTTTCTAAGAATGATTCTAAGCCCCGCCTGATACGATGGATCCTTCTACTCCAAGAATTTGATTTGGAAATTAAAGATAAAAAGGGAGTAAAAAACGTTGTGGCCGATCACCTTTCTCACCTTAATACCTATGATTCCCTTGAGACGACCCATATCAACGACATGTTCCCTAATGAACAACTGTTCAGAGTCTCCCATTCACCTTGGTTCGCTGATATTGCTAATTATCTTGCTACAGGTGCCATACCGACACAGTGGACTGTGCAAGATAAGAAGAAATTCTTCACCGAGGTGCGCAACTTTTTCTGGGATGATCCTTATTTATTTAAATATTGTCCAGACCAAATCCTAAGGAGATGTGTACCAGATAATGAGCATCAGAGCGTCATCTCCTTCTGTCACTCACAGGCCTGTGGTGGTCACTTTTCTGCTAAAAAGACCACGGCCAAGATTCTGCAATGTGGCTTTTACTGGCCCACTATGTTTAGGGACACTAATGAGTTTTGCAAAGCTTGTGAGCGTTGTCAGAAATTGGGAGCATTATCCCGTCGAAATACGATGCCTTTGAATCTCATCCTTATCATTGAAGCATTTGATTGTTGGGGCATCGATTTCATGGGACCATTCCCCCAATCGTTTGAAAATCTGTATAGTTTGCTCGCCGTGGATTATGTCACTAAATGGGTCGAAGTGATTTCGTGTCGAACTAATGACCATCGCACGGTCATTAAATTCCTAAAAGAAAACATCCTTTCTTGATTCGGAACGCCTCGAGCCATCATTAGTGATGGAGGCTCACACTTTTGTAATAAACCATTTGAGAGCTTAATGAAGAAATACGGTATCTCTCATAGGGTGAGCACCCCGTACCACCCACAGACAAGTGGGTAAGCTGAGATTTCTAATAGAGAAATTAAACACATTTTGGAGAAAACGGTTAACCCTGATCGTAAGGATTGGTCAATCCGATTGACCGATGCCTTATGGGCATACCGTACTGCCTTTAAAACCCCTATTGGAATGTCTCCCTTTAGACTTGTCTATGGGAAAGCTTGTCACTTGCCTGTGGAGCTCGAACATAAAGCGTATTTGGCGATCAAAAATCTTAATTTCAATCTGGACAATGCTGGCTCGCTACGCAAACTTCAATTGAATGAACTTGAGGAAATCCGGAATGATACGTACGATAATTCGAGAATTTACAAGGACAAGATGAAAGCATTTCATGACCAACACATATTACGAAAATCATTCACGCCTGGTCAGAAGGTTCTTTTGTACAATTCTCGATTACATCTCTTTCCGAGTAAGCTTCGATCTCGTTGAACCGGCCCTTACATTGTTGTTACTGCTTTTCCTCACAGGTCCGTTAAGATAAGAGATCCCGACAATGGCAAGGAGTTTAAAGTCAATGGACATCGATTGAAACCATTTGTCGAGAAATTTGATTCAGAGGACATGTCCATGCCCCTGACTGCTCCTGTTTACCAGGATTGATCTCCTAGTCTGATGAAGGTATAGGTAGGTGTATCGCTTTCATAGGACTAGGGTAGTTGCTTTATTTGTCTGGCTGAAGACGGTAAACTTAGCGCTCCTGGGAGGCAACCCAGCTCTTCATTTCATTTCGTTTTCATTATTAGTTAGTTCAATGTTTGTGGGTAACATTATTGTAAACCCTTACGAGACTACAACTCGTCTACTAGGGGCAACCTAGGGGTTTAAAGGCTTGTTGCATACGCTAAATGCAATCGAGAACACCTACGAAAGTGGTATAGGTAGGATTTTATTTTATTTTTGTGTTGCCTTCTCTCTCGTGCTGACCGACGCCCATGCTGCGATCTCTTGGAAAGTGTCTCTCGATTCATCATCCAGGTACTATCTTCCCATCACTTCATATTTACTTTTCGTTGTCCTAAGTGCATTGCATGCTCATATCATTTACATTGAGGACAATGTAGATTTTAGGTTGGGGGTGGGAGATTAGGTTTCCTAATTAGTGTTTTCTTAGTCTTGAGCAGAAATTATGAAAATTTTTAAATTTTTCTAGAATTTCGTATGAATTCGAAGAGAGTTTGACGGCCATCTTGGATTTAGAATTACAAGATAAGTGATGTTGGAATTTATGACTCTTGGATTTAACTATTTGTTAGATTTCACAGTTAAGTTAGAACTCTTAATCCATGATTAGAAGTTTTAAACATTGATTGGATCATAATTTTACATGTCACATCTCGCTTACACATTAAGGTTTCATTCGATATTGAAGGATTAATTTGGTGATCACTAAGCTTGAAAGGAACTAACCTGAGAAATTGAATGGATTGGGCGAACAGTCTTTACCATAGGTTTGCTCCCTATAGGTGAGGATTCGATTCCCCACGGATGATGTTTGAAAAAGAGTTAGGTGTACAGTCTTTACCATAGGTTTGCTCCCTATCGGTGAGGATTCGATTCCCCTTCTTGGCGTTACTTTTTATGAAAAAATTAAAATTTTAAAGAAGAAAAAGATAATGTGTGAGACAAGTTTTGGTTATCAGGAATTCTCTTGTTGGCTACCAATGATATCATTAAATAGAGAGGTGAATCTTAATGTTGATAGGTCGAGATTAGACTATACATCCATGGAATTCAATGTTTAGAATTGTTCTAATTGACAGACTAATATTTTGAACTTAATTATGAAATTACCGTGTGCTTGAGCCTAGGAGAGAATTATGCCCAACATTCATAAATCTTAAAATTTTCACATCTCGACTATTTGTTCACATCTCACTCGGGTTTACAGGAATTGTCTTTTAGTTCTGAAAGTAATTTTCGCATAGTTTGCTCGAGACTAGCAAAATGCTGGTTGGGGGTTGTGTTGAGGGTCAAATATTTCATATTAGACCCCAGTTATTGCTTGGATTTATGAACATGATACCGTTAATGGCCCGCTTTAATCATGTTTGCGATGCAGAGTGTATTTACGAGCATGGACTGAAAAGGGAGCTTAAAGCATAGATTTAACGCTCTGATGACACTAAAGGCAAGGGATGGACTCCAGAGGACCAAGATTTAAGAATTTATACGCCAGAGATCTGAGAAAATCGAGAAACTAAAGCTCAAGTGGCCCGAAATTGGTCTAGAATGCAAGATCACAGGGTTCCCATCATCTGCTTGGTTCGAAACTTTATACATGGCCTAAGGACCATAAATTAACTGTACACATCGAAAATCAGCCATTGGATCTTTGTGAAAACGGCCCAACGGACAAATCAGCCCACAAATTGTCAATCTGGGGCCCGCCTGATATCTTGAAATACTTCAATTTTGGTGTCAACCATTTAAATTATATGGCAACCAGGTTGGACGGAGCTGATCTCTCATATACATCACCGTGGGACCCACATGTGCATTGCACATGTACAGCGTGGGTGCACTAGCCGAGCACGGCAACGCAGAGACGGTCAAACCATCTCTTGACCGAGCTCTCCCTCTCCAATTCAAATTCCTTCCTATGAAAGAAACAGGGACTTGCGGTTTTCCTTTGTGGGCCACCATCGTTATTCGAAGGTCCAATCCGGACCGTTCATTGGACTCCCACAGCCCCACTGGCCAAGTCATAGGTGGCGGAGTTTCAAAATACCAGCGACAATGGCGTCTCAAACATTTTAACGTAGGTTGAACGGTTATAAGATTGATCAAGTGGGTCGCACCAACGGACGGCAGAAACCATTCTTTCCCAACAGAAATTTCGAGAGAAATTCGATGAATGGCTTGGATTTCTCATTTGAAACGGATTGTGGACCCCACCATCATCCTAGCGTAACGATGACGCACTCTGTTCCGCGTCCGGGAATTGCGGGGAGTAGTGGCTCACGTTCGTTGATCTTTGGGGTGATGTGGACCGTCCAGAGGACTCTCAAGATAGGTAAGGTTCCAACCATGATGTCAGTCAAGTAAGATAGATGATCAGCTGCCCGAGACGATTCGTCGAACGCAAGTAGACATGCAGTTTTGGCTTGAACGTGAAGACAGGGAGTCCAGCTCCGTTACAAACAAGTTGCATAAAGAGGAGTGCGGAGCTCCTTCTCATCAGGCAGCCACCGCCTCCATCAGTATAAAATAAAGGGACGAGAGAGAGAAAAAAAAAGAAAAGATTTTGGCTGCTGGAACGTGAAAGAGAGGAAGAGATAATAGTGTGTTTTCTTCTTTTCTTTTATATTTTTTTCTTCTTTTTATTTGCTTTGTTCAAAAGGTTCAGCCCATTCATGTGTGGCTAAACCTCTTAGCTAGGGATAAGATGTGAAGCCTGTAGCGAGATGGGAGATTCTATTTTGTGCCTTTAATTTAAATTCATGAACTGAATTTGATTTTAGTTGATTATTAAAGGAATACTTTTCTTAGTCTTTAATGGTCTGTTGTGACTGAAATTACAATGGGTTTGCAATGGCTTTGAGTATTTCTTTCTCCTTTTTATGTTTATGAAGTCAGGAAGTCCTGTTGTTCATCATTATTCCATGGGCATGGTCGGATGACAGTACCCTTCCTAATCGGAAATTTTGTGAGCCCGGTTTTTGAGTTCGGGGTGTGACAGGCATGGTTTGGTGATGGAATCCATTCTAATTCATATACCTTTCATCTCTTGAAAACTATATCAAAGGAAGTCCAGTTGATTTCCATGATTTTTGAAGCAGGCATAAGATCTCCCTGATCTCTACAAGTGGATCCTCTGAATCCCTAGTTTCCTTCCTCTGAATTGTTTAAGTTTTAGATAATTATTCCACAGTTATTCATCAATTTATATTTGATTTCGATTTCATCTTGGGCTATTTCTATTTCTACCTAGCTTCAGATAACGTACAGGTTTCAGTCCCTTGGGATTCGACCTCGGTCTTACCGAGTTTATTACTACATCACAACCCTATACTTGGGGAGTGAACACTATATAAACAAGGCCTGGGTGGGTTTCCAAACCATCTCACCACACTCCAGCAATACCAATACGAATCAAAGCATCTTCTCTCCTACAGACCAAAATATCAGCAATATAACAAGGTCAATCAGAGCCATTGCTTGAAGAACAGACCAACGGTGTGGTCTAAAGCGGTTCAACTGAATCAGTTGCTGAAGAATTGACTAATACAGTGGTCTAAAATCACATATTCTCTTCTCTTTTCTCTTTTGAAATTTTTCTTTATTGTAATTCTGCCAGAAAGTGTGTAACAGAGTTCCATTTGGTGGGCCTTCGTGTTTGATGAATGCAGACCTACACCAGGCTCGTCGTATCCTAGAAGCAGTTTACTTGTAACCTAAGCATACTCAATCTTTTGAGTGGGGGCAAATAACGCTTTAAGGACAGCGTCTCAGACGTGCTTCAGCCTATCCTTTGTGCAGATCATCTTGATTTTCGGGTTCCATATTTTACAGAAATATTATTATTCTGTATAATTTCTAAAATTATTGACGCAGGGAAGGACGTGATCAGGTTGATTACGGTCTTCCTCAGGGAATAAGGGAATAACTTCTCTAAATCCACAGAGCTCTCTAGACTCCTCGCAGAGCCTTCTCGAATTTACGAGGGATAAAAATATAAATAATTTATAATAGATTTGAAATAAATTGATTGATGATATAAAAAAATAAAAATAAAAATACGATCTTTTAAATAATGAGCTTAAACCTAGGACAAAGTTTTAGGCTTAGACTCCTACTCAAATACCCTAAAAAAGTGACTTACTATAAATAGTAAACTTACTAGACGGTCTCAACTCCTACTAGACTTCATGGTTTTCGGCCAAAAATATTAAGTGTCTAATTTGGCCTAATTGTGTTATTCTCCTAATTTTTTGAAGTCCTTACTCTTACAACTCAAAGATCAAAAGTTATACTCAACTAAAACTTATTATTTATAGTAAAAATGAAAATAAGAGGGACTTTTAATCATCGATTTGATGGAATCTCATAAATATGCCGGGTTGGTTGGCTAAAGTAGATTCTTCTACCTCAAAATCATATATGATATGTCAAAAAACTCATCTTGGTTTGTAAGATACGACTATTTTAAGGTTCCGATGGTCCGGATCATTTCCGCCTCCGATTGGACCTTCTCTGGTCCATCTTTTCCATGAAAGTATCTGCAACCCGCTCTACATCAGTACTTATCTAGGGTCGGCAAATGGATCATGTCTCAACGGTCGATATTGGACCAACCATATCATAGTAAGTTTGGATTTAAATTTGGACCTACTTTTAAACGGTCGAACTCCAAATGGACCAGGTCTGGAACTTCTTAAAATTGATCCAACCTGACGCGACAACAGGCTTTCAAATGTGTTGGATTTGGACCATTCAAAGATGGACCCAACCCAAACTCAATTCAAACCGACTTTTAAAGTCTCTTTAAATTAAGGTAATTAAAGAAATTAATTAAAATGCAAAATTCTACATTAGGTAAACATATAATTGGATGCTTAACAGATTCTCAATATTAAATAGAGAACTAGAAATCAGACTAGTCCAGCTTAGACCCGATCCAGACTGATAAATGGGGTCAATCTGGGTCCATTTAATCTAGACTCAAACCCAACCTAGAGCTAGACTTAGCGGGGCCCAACTCACTCTGATGAATTGGTCCTGGGACTGAAATCCAGACATGAATTTTTAATAGGTTGGGGATGTAACTCTCTTGGATCGATCTGAACCAACCCATTCGAAAAGTTGCACCTCTAGATTAGCCATTGTCATGTTCTCATTGCTATTGAACATAAAAACCCATGATTATTTCAAAGGGGTTAGGAAACGTTTCATTATAGATGGCGCATATGTTCGAGATCCTGTCCACTTATCAGAAAGTGTCCACTTGGAACTGTAGAATAAAAACCCGAAAGCTCGACTTGATGTTCATTCGTCAGGTCAACTCAAAGACTTACCTGACCCGACCCGCCTCGATAGTTAAAATTAAAATCATTGTTAGATTAGTTGCCTTTCTAGAAGTATTATAAAATAAGAAAAAGCAACCAGTTCTTGCATTGCTAGTTGATTAAGTCTCTTGCTTCTATGAATGAGGTTGTGGGATAGAGAAAGTCTTGACAAGGTGAGATAAAGGTACCACACTCATCAAATGAGCTACAATATACGCTTTGGGATATAATTGTCCATCGTATAGCCGTCACAAAATACAAGAACTAAAGAGAATCCAACACCAAAACTCCCTTATTGAGAGAGAGAGAGAGAGAGAGAGAGCTTCCTTATAATGAATTAATTGGCCATTAACGAACAGACTCCTAGTTGTTGGGATGTGCCTGGAATTTAAGAGGCACATTTCACACCATGAAAACAGTCTTAAAAAGTAGGTTATACTTAATGAGTAAAATCATTTTTATTAAATTAATACTCATGAACGGAAGTATGATACACATGCTCTCTGTTAACTGGTTTTATAGCTGGTTTGTCTCTCATACCAAACTCATGCTCATGCATTAACCAGAGCACGATGTTCGAATTTCTCAAAAGCAATGAAAGTCATAATGCTTACACTCCACATTTTGAAAACTAGGGATATAAGGCTAAACTTACTTTGTAAGTGAAGACACAAAAATGGTCTTTGGAGAGTTTTGAAGACCATTCAAGGCATGGAATATTTAAAACTATGCAACACTTCTGCTTTACCTCTTTTACTTTTCTCTCTTTTACTTACTTTCCCCATGCTGAATTAAACAATCACCAAGAGATGGATCCATCCTTATATGCATGAAATAGAGAAAGTGGGTAGGTAGGTACCCACAATGGAAGACATGGGCCCCACTCCCACTTAGGGGCCACACACCAACGGCATCAAACTATGACTTGTTGATTGCTCAAAATGGCAAGAATCCCAAGGACAAAAATGGCGATTTCAAACACAAGCATGAGGCATTTGAACTGTTCAATGTCACATGCAGATTTTGGGTGAACTGAATGCAAGAAAGAGTCATGGCAGCTAGCAACTGCTTTTGTTGTGCTTTGTCAGCCAACTTTATCAGGACAGGTGTAAACACATGGAGTATCAAGGCCGTTGATCTGATGGACCCTAACATGGAGGGGTATGCTCCCAACCATCTCCCATATTGAAAGATCCTGACCCTTTGATCTTGGCCTCTTTATTGAATGTGGGTCGTTTCAATATTTTCTTAATAATCTAGCGGTAGCCGTCAATTGATTGAAAGGTTAAGATCTTCCAATCTGGGAGATTTTTCATCGACCCGGATGGCCTTGATGATCTATTATTTATTTATTGACGCTAAAGATCACCTGATCTATTGTGTGGCCCACCTATACTTCTTTAAAGAAAAGAATTGCCTTGGGATAGAGAATCCCATGTGAAAAGTAATCTGATTCTCAGGCCATAAACGTTCAAACACATATACATTGAACACAATCTTACAAATGGAGGAAACGAGTCTGCAATAGCCATTAATCCAATGCTAGAATTTGCAGACGCATGCATTTTTTTAAAGGGTACTTTTTTCATATATAGAGCTTGTGAAGGTCTGTACATCCATATGAATAGAACGTTTCATATACTTAATAATTCATCTCAAGATCAAACAGCATGAATGTAGTGGCCCACCTTGCATTCTGGATCAACGCTTAGATATTTAATTTGTTCAATATGTGTGCATGTGTGGAGAAAGTATCCATTGCTGGAAGCCAATCAAGCACACACTCCATGCATTTGGCACACGTGCGAGATCAGCTCCATTCTTTGACAAGTTAAAAATCACACCAATCAGATGATCCTAACCATTAATTAGAGGATTATTGCTAGTTGGGATTGAATGTACTTCTTACATGACCTCCAATTGGTGGCTATGATCATCCAATTGATTTATTTTTTTTAATACTACTATGCATTCATGGTAGGGACCATTAGATGAAAGGTCAAGATCTCATACACATGTACCATAGATAACAGATACCGAATGCATGATACACAACATTGTTAATATTGAAAGCAGTTGATTATCTCTCATACATGACTAGATTTAGTAAGACATCATATGATAATATAACAGTGTTATTCACACAATTTACAACATTATTAGTCTTAAATCTCTCATACTTTTCTCTTTATAGATAGAGAATCCCAAAAACCAATTGCATTCTCCCCATATCAACATCAGTTATCATAGATCATACGCCATCTGATACTGATCATGAAAGATCCCATCAGGCCGAAGAATAGAGTCCGAGTCCCACGAATTTGACGATGAACTAGCTTCGATCTCATTGGCCCACCAAATCATGTTGTCCTTAGTTCCAATCATATCTTTCAAACAATCAAATCCGTAAACTTGCTCTTCCTGCACGGTCCTATAAACAAAGTCATGAAGTTCGGATTGTAGGCCAGAATTCGACGGCTCCTGACTGTTGGGTTTCAAGAACATAGATTGATCTGTGGAGTTGCACCAATTGCCAAAAGCGATGGGACTTGATTGCAAAGAAAACCCTTTTAAGGAATTCTCTAATTCATCTTGATTTTGATTGTTAGCCATTGAATTGGGTTGTGGAGATTCGATCAGAGGTGGAGCTATATCATGGAACTGGCCCACCATCTGGAGAGGTTCGATTTGAGAAATGGAAGCTTGTTGGGTCAGCGTGGTGTTGATGTCGGAAAATTGGGTTTGTAGGATCTTTTCTCCGAGTGCATGGAACTTAGGCCAGAGTGCAGGGTTGTTGTAGAAAGCCAAAGGGCTTTGGAGGCTTTGGAGCTGCATGTGGAGTTGCATTCTTTCAAGGGCTGATGAGGTTAAGGCTGGGGTGTATGTGTTGTTGTCATCGGTCCCATTTGCGTCTTTGGTTTCTTGATTGATGGTGGAGAGGTGGCGAGCTTGTGATTCTTTGCGCCTTCCAAGCAGCTTCTTCTTCAGTCTGGTGTTCCAGTAGTTTTTAATGTCATTATCGGTTCTTCCAGGCAATTGGGCTGCGATTATCGACCACCTGAGAGAAGAAAATTTTGAACACCATCAGGAAGAGAGAGAGAGAGAGAGAGAGAGAGAGAGAGAGAGAGAGAGGCACATGGGTGAGGCCATATCTGAAGACAACATGTGCTCTTCAGCTAATCTACAGTTTGAATTTGTATGGATGTGTGCTGATGAAAGAGGAAGAAAACGAAAGGAAATTACCTGCTCCCAATACTTATGTAGAGGCTACAAATGATGTTGTCTTCTTCCTCGGAGAAGCCTCCATGTTTGATGTTGGGCCTTAAGTAATTCAACCATCTCAGTCTGCAACTCTTCCCACATCTTTTAAGACCTGAATTATTGATCATGAAAACCCCAAATAAGTCTTTTCTGTCCCCTTAATTAGAGAAGAAGAAAGAACGATTTTTTTTACTTATAGTCACTTCATCTCTCTCTCTCTCTCTCTCTCTCTCTCTCTCTCTCTCTCTCTCTCTCTCTCTCTCTCTCTCATGCATAGATTTGATGGCTTTGATCATTGGGTACCTTCAAAATCTGTAGAATATGAATATTTTTGGAAATTGGGCACATCAAAATCTCTATTTTGATTGTTTTGCTTATTGGGTGCCCTCTCTCTCTCTCTCTCTCTCTCTCTCTCTCTCTCTCTCTCTCTCACACACACACACACACACACACACACACACGCACGCACGCACGCACACGAACATAAGGATATGGTTCTTACCAATCTTGTGAGGAAGAGCAATCCAGTTTCCACCAGTGCCATATTGCTCTATGTATGCCTTCAGCTTAGCATCTTCTTCAGGCGACCATGGACCCTTCTTCACATTATCTTTGTCACAGCAAGGAGCTCTTCCCATCTCTCTCTCTCTCTCTCTCTCTCTCTCTCTCTCACCAACTGCTCATTAAGAAAATTCAGGACTCAGGTGAAGAAAAATCGAGGAAGCAGACCTGAGTTTTATAGGAAGAAGAAAACGCAAGGTCTGTGATGTGATGCTTATGAGGACAAAATACCCACACCTCACCCCCTATCTTCTCCCTACTTTTCAACGTTTTTCATCGCCTAGGGTTTATACAAAATCATACACATACAATCTTCACATCTTATGTTGGTCGTGCACCACCTTTTTCATATCTCCATCTGTCCCATCTCATCCACCCTAGAAATAGGATGCATTCAACTCAATCCAGCCTGTCTGTATCTCAGGCCCCATTATGGATGGGTTATACCTCAAAATTCGTATTTGATCATACGGTTCTAGCTGTGCAATTGACAGCTAAGAAATGGACGGCTGGATTCCAAATTCAACCAGAAAAATCAGATGCCTAATCATCCAATCATAACCATTGTGGGTTTTGATCCATCCACAGATCCCTGTAATTTGATGGATATGAATTCGTGCATATGTATGTTAATTGCTCAAATGCACAAGACACCGTTCGATTTAGACGCCTATCACAGGCGGATCGGGTCAGGTTGAGGTTCAAATCGAGCCCGACCCGACCTTAACAAGACCCCATTTGCAACCTGACCCGACCTGAACCCAACTGAAGTTCCTCCATTCTCTACTTTGAACTGAACCGTAATTGACCTGACACCCCCAATACATGTGATTACTCCCTCCAACCCTAATGTGACCCGAGGACCCAAACAACTTGACCCAACCTCATCAAAACACAGTAGTTACATTAAAATGGTGCTAAGGTATATCCTCTATCCATCGTGCCCCTTTGAATGTGGCCCTTCTAATACATGGGCCATTCGATCATATAAGTTAATAATATATATTGGAAAATTTTCAGGCGACCTTAGAGTGTGTTTGATTTTTCCCTCAACGGTAATTATCTTATAAATGAGTAATGATTATTTACTTAGGTAATTACTTGTATCTTTCTCAGTGCAGACAATTACGACCTACTTTTCTAACATTAAAATTGAGAAATTTATGAAATAAATATGGGCTCACCGTGATATATATGGCTTATCCACACTGTCCATTCATTATGCTAGATAAATTAGGGCATGAGCTTAAAAATAAGACTGATCCAAAGCTCAAGTGAACTACATCATAGGAGATAGTGGGAGAAGTTTTGGATCTAGCTAATATTTGTGTTTTTCCCTTGTCCATGTTTGTGTGACCTTATGAATCAGTTAGATGAACAATAAACTTTAATGTGGGCCCAGTGAAAGAAATAACTTTCAATGGTGGACAAATTAAGGCCACTGTTTCCTTTCATGTAGGCCACTTGAGTGTTAGATCTACCTCATTTTTTGGCCTATGCCACAAAATAGTATGATAAAATAGATGGTCAATTCGTATATATCATATATACACATTATAGTGGGCCTCACAAATTTATGTCTATTTTTTTTTTATCATTTTTCAAAATGGATGAATTACTCACAGATTTTCAAACAAGTGCTTATTTACCAAAAATTTATATGTAATATCAAACAGGCTGACATCAAAATCAAAAGAAGTCAGTCTGATAGGGCAAAAAAACCTGGCGAGTACTATGGCTTTCTATGGTTATAACCTTGCAATCGGTTATTGGAATCTGGATATATAAAATATTATCAGAAAGCCATCAACAACTCCTAATTTGGTTGATGGATTTCTTGAAAAAAGGTCATTTTAAGGTCAAAGTTTCATGTGATTTCATAGTTTATTATTTTAGTGAAGTTTGAATTTATTGTTTTTCATCCATTTGAGGGTTTGAAGAATCTGATTCTAACCTTCTAGTCCTTGTTTATCTAAGAGTGGTTAATATGTTTGAGCTTATTATAATAAATTTCACTATTTGGGAAAACTTTACTAATTTGGGTTGAATTAGGCGTCTTGGCGTCTTTACTTACATAACCGTATTGGCTGCATTTAGAGAACAATTCATTCAGTATTATCAATTTTATTCTTGTTTTTAGAGATATTTTTCTCGTGTATTCAAGGCTTATTATATATAAAGAAAAGGACATTAATATTCTCTTTCCTTCATCTCCACTCGCCTGCTATATAAATTTATCACCATGTGTGGCAACTTGCAA
This sequence comes from Magnolia sinica, assembly GCF_029962835.1. Lineage (NCBI taxonomy): Eukaryota > Viridiplantae > Streptophyta > Magnoliopsida > Magnoliales > Magnoliaceae > Magnolia > Magnolia sinica. The sequence continues at coordinate 81,395,869 of NC_080582.1, forward strand.
CTTGTGTATATGTAGCATGATCATTACATCCAACTTGTGTCCCATTATAGATGGAAAATAGAGAAAAATGCATGATAGATTAGATCATCCCAGGTGTCCACATTGTGAGAATCAAGGGGTGGTTAAAAAAATGTTCATTTGCTAAATTTAATGGGTAGAACCAACGGCTAAGATGATCGAATCAATGTGTGGTTTGAGATTTACTTTGTAGTATTCAGAACATCATCAATATATAGGCTTTCTCTCAATAATTTAGGGTCAACTTTTAAATGGTAGGTTGACAAAAGTTTTATAATAACTGACTATTAACCAAAGGACATGAATTACGTCCATCAGAGTGTTGGACACACCTAGTCTAATGCCAATGAAAAAACATAGGGTGCAGACCTACGGCGAAAAGTCAAGTTTTCTGAATGAAATGATGATTTTGCTTTGCCTTTCTTACTGTAAGTCCTATACCTTTTCATAGGCACATGATGCTTTTTCATCAAACAGAAGTACTTCTAGCACCCCATCATTCATCTTCTCTAATCAATGGTCTTACAACATATAATAGAGAGGATCACTTGACACCACTCACATGCCCAAATGGTCTTAATGAGCATTGACCCTTAACTATTACATGTTAAAGGGCCAACAAGCTATAGCTCCAAATACTACACACCCAAAAGGTTATGCTCAAGCAGTTGGCTACTCAAATTACCATAAAAAGCTCCCCAATACATGATTACGAACACAACTCACGAGCAAATATGCACCACAATACATGTGGCATACATGTATGTCATTTCCAAATGTGAACTTATTATTCATGAGGCATGGCCAAAAGATGACACCAATCGAACATCCTAACCATCCAAGTCAACGCAAGTATTTGGATCTCATTTGGACACTATTTGATTACCCAAAAATGGACCCAAAGTTCATAATTTATTGTAGATCGATGATATTCACTGAGACCCACTTTTTGGCAGTTAAATGGTGTCCAAATAATATGATTCACAATTCTTTTGAATTTCATCAAACTACATTTCCAATGAGAATAAGATTACTTAAATCAGACATGAAACAAGGGAATTATGGCCATTTTTGTCTGATCAATGGCCTAGAGTGAATATTTGCAATATACAGTGATCTTATTGAATTTTAAGCGCGCTTTTGTGAAAGAAAATAGTGTCTCAAATAAGATTATTCTAAATTCATTTGAAAGGTCATTAAATTTTCTTTCCAATGAGCACAAGATCACTCAAATCGGACATGTAACAAGTGAGTTATGGTTGTTTTTGTCAGATTAATTGCACACAGTGAATATCAACAATCTATAGTGATCTTAATGAACTTTGGGATCACTGTTGGATAATTTAAATGGTATCCAAATGACATGATTCAAAATTCATTTGAAAGTTCAACAAATTACCTTTCCAACAAGTATTAGATAACCCAAATCGAACATGTAACGAGGGAGTTATGACCATTTTTGTCAGATTGATGGCCCATAGTGAATATTTATGATCCACAATGAAAATATTAGTGGTCTATAGTAAATGTCAGTAATCCACTCTAATACCAGTGGTCCACAACGGTCCACTCTTAATATCAACAGTCCACAGTAATATCAATGGTCCATTCTTAAAATCAGCGGTCCACAGTGAATATTAACAATCTGCAATAAATATCGACAATTTACAGTGAAATATATGAGTGATCCACAATGAATATAGATCCACAACAAATATCGATTATCCACCGTACAACATTCAGACATTACAATATACTTCAACTTAAAATTCTTTCATCACAAAAATGCATCCATTACAATAAACTTCAATCTAAACATTCTTTCATCACAAACATTCATCCATTCTAAAGTTTATCACATTCATCTACTGTAATATTTTTCCATTATAAAATTCATGCAATACACATTTATTATAAAACTTATCTATTATAACATCCTTCCATTATAAAAATTCATCCATTATAGTATTTCATTTTCACAAACTCCCACTATTCATACCAATTTTTTTAAAAAAAAAAAAAACAATTAAAAACAATTATAAAGGAAACCATGGAAAAAATAAGGAAGAAGGAAGAAAGAGAAAGAGAACCAAAAAACACCATCCTCACCTCTAGTGAAAAAACTAAGGAATGAAGAACGAAACGAGCAAACGTCCCTCGGGTGGAAAGGCCTCACATTTTGAACCTATCCACATCTTATGTAGGACCCACCGGGTTGTCTTCAAGCAAATCCATCCCATCCATATGTTGGGAATTTTAATTTCATGTCATCAGTCTAAGTTTGAAAGCAAAACCCATTTAAGACGGACCACATAAGAGAAAATAATTTAAAATTAGGGGCTGTTTGATTTTCAATTCACTGTGGTAAATACACATGTAGATAGATAATAATGACTGCCTCCACCTATTTCACAGGGATGAACATCAGTGAGGAATTGTGTTGAAATTTGATCAGGAAAAAAACCTTATTAGTATTGAATTTAATTTGTGGGCTCCACTATGATGTATGTGGCTTATCCACATTTTCTATCCATTTTAATAGCACATTTTAGGGCATTAGCCCAAAAATGGGGCAGATCCAAAGATCGAGTGGACCACACTTAGGAAACAGTGATCTTGAAAGATGTCAACTGTTGAAAGTTATTTTCTCCCTAGGGCCCACATTGGTGTTTATTTGTCATCCAAACTGTTCATAAGGTCACCCAATCATATATAAATGGAAAACAAAAATATCAACCTATCTAAAACTTTTTGAGCCCCCAAGGGAGCCATCAATGTTAGGCATTCAAGATTTCCCACTTTTTCCTAAGGTGCATGTAGTCCACTTGAGCTTTGGATCTGTCTCATCTTTCAGATGATTCCCTAAAATGAGCTGTCCGAAGGGATGTGGGGTGTGACGTACATCATAGCGGCCCCCACAATTTTAGTGTTTTTCTCCTCGGGTGACGTGACTGAGCATCTTAAATGAGGGGATGATCTCAATGTCATCTTTTGAAAGGCAGCCAAAAATACAAATGTAAATAATTATTACCTATTTCCTTTGCATTAACCCGGGTGTAATTAGAAAATCGAACAGCCCCTTAATGTATAATGTTAATGTAGTTGTATATCACAAATAACTATAAACATATAAATGGAAAAATTCTTCCATCAGTTTGTCAGGGTTGTCTGATTAAAATAAATAGATAAAATTAACTAGCCAACATGTGGGCCAAGTTTAAATTTTGGATGCTGCCACATCCTTTTTGAAAGAACTTTTCTTTTTCCGATACGAGAGCATAACGCACAGTACACAACTATGATACGGGAGCATTATCATCCTTTACAAAATAAAAAAGTGAATTCAGTACTACAAATCATTTCGACGGTCCATAATGGCTCCTGCGACGACCATGTCAACGTACATACCATCTTCACCAAACAGCCCTTACGTTTGTCCTTGAAACGTTCCATGATCGAACGCGTGATTACAGCAGCGCATGCAACAGGGCAGCGTATTTGCTGATAGTAGTGGGTTAGACAAATCCTCCACCGTACACTTGGCAAGGAAGTGGATGGTTTGGGACCACTTGTTGAATGGTCGCCATCCACCGCACCATGTGTGCGTTGCAGAGCTGTACTAAAAAGAACGGTCCTAAAAAGAATACTTTCATCAGACAATAAGAGCTGTCCAATTGGTGCAAATTTTGGGATATGATCATCCAAGGGTGGCACTATGCAGATCCTCACTCATTGGACGGTGGAGATGGTCTATTCACTATGTTACAGTGTATATGCAAAGGGGAGTTATTTGACACTCCGGAAGCGTATGACGCTTGATACGCGGACACTCGGAAATTGAACCGTCTAAGTTGTGGAACCTACTGTTTCCAAGACACAATCCAAATGTTGGTTGAACAACCCTAGCCTCTGATTCGTGGAGGCTTGTTTTTTGAAATAGGACCGTTGGATATTTTCATTTTGAACCGTCCAATAAATGTCCATCAATAATATATATTCGGATAATTGATTTATCTTAATTTTCGGTTCAAGATACATGCAGACTTGGAGATACAATTGTGGACCTTTTAATTTGAATTACTTATATGCGTCTTATGTAATTTTTAAGTAATTTCTAAGCGCCTGTGCATCGTCCATCATATTCCGCTGGAGTACCAAAGCTTTTCTCATATGCGATACATCACCTCCCCGGGTAACACCTTAGTGGGTGTTGCCCCGAGCGTGGGACCCACATCAATGTCTATGTTGAATATCCACTCCGTTCAAAAGTTTTTTCATCTTATTTTAGATCATATGCCCAAAAGATAAGCAGATCCAAATCTCAAGTGGACCACACCACAGGAAATAGTGGTCATTGAATGCTCACCAGTAAACACTTTCTAGGGCCCATCATGATGTTTATTTACCATCTAACCCGTTGATAAGGTCACATAGACCTGTTGAAGGGAGAAAAAACAAATATCAAATGGATCCAAAACTTTTAAGGCCCCCAAGAAATTTTTAATGGTGGTAATTCAATACCTGATGTGTGGTCCACTTGAGATTTGAATCTTCTTCATTTTTTGAAATATGCATAAAATGAGATGGAAAAACTGATGGACGGCGTGGATATACAACACCTATATCAATGTAAGCCCCACGGTCAGCGCAACACTAACGTTTTTGCTGGTTATCACCTAATCCGCTCCCCATTTCTTCCTGCCACTTGGCAGGTTCCCATTGCACCAATTCCTTCTACATGCTATGCCCTTTTCTATCCGTTCACACCCACGCACGATGGGGATACTTTCGTCATTTAAATGGACGGCTTAGATGAGTTGGCCCAAACAACACGGCTCGTTCTCAGAGATTGTATGATACTCACAAAGAGGAGGAGAGATACTTGCACATTGATAGTATTACAGTCAATCCAGTCCATTCAAATTGTAGGACCGACTATGGATGGGGCATATCCCACGAGTTTAACGGCGAGATGATCACTGTTATTGTGCCATTGAATTTCAATCATTGACAATTACTTATTCTAACCGTCTACATAATGGCTACGAATCGGATGGTTAGGATCATCTGGTCCGTACAATGTTTGGATGTACACCATCCAGAGTGGGACCCATGATTTCAGCAGTCTGGATTAACTTCCATGCATGCAATATTACCATGAGCGTACGACCATCAATCACATTCTTCCACAGATATGATATAGAGCTTTGGTAAGCCCACACGCGTGTACAGTTCAACCAACGCACATGCAATCATATATGCCAGCCTGGCAAACGTGTGTAATATCTAAGCCATCCATCAGGTAGGCCTCACCCTCTAGATTTTACTGACTAAAGATAAAGGTAGTCGACTGAGTAGATGTGAATGACATTAGATATAAGTGGATGGGCTAGAAAATTTTCGGCCAGTTTTCTTACAACCGTTCATTCGTTCAGTTAATTTTGGCCCACCTAACTGGTGAAACCTCCTGATTCTTCGATTAGGAAAAATGCATAGTGGTACCATTCTGATGAATGGCTTGGATTTGTTACATGTCTGTCATGTTGGCATATGTGCTGGCGTGTGCATTAGGCAAGTTGTCCACGCGTGTGGGCTTAGCTAAGCTTTATCATATACTTCCTAAAGAAGGGGATTAATGCACTGTATCCTCAAGTTGTCAATTTTTACAAGACAATCCTAACCCTTTAATTAGAAAAAGTTTAATACTCTGGCGGCATAAGATGGATGATACGCAGGCACTTAGAAATTATTTTAAAATTGCACACGTGGCATACAAATAACTCAAATCAAACGGTTGGAATTATGGGTCCCAGCTTAGATGTATCATGAACTAAAAATTATGATTATTGGATTGGTGGACATTAATTGGACAGTTAGAAATGAAAAATATCCAACGGTCCTATTTCAACAAACAAGTGTCCACGAAATCACACGTTCCGATTGTACAACCAATCTAATTTTTGGCCTGTGACTTAGTACCGACTGTGGGCTCCACAATTTAGTCAGTTTAATTTAAGTCAATGAATTTCCCATGGTCAATATCTGAGTGCATGCATATCAAGCCTCATACGCAGCAGAGTATCAAATTACTCCTCTCTTTGATTGGCATCCTGCAGATATAAATTCATGTCCACATTCAACTTGAAAAACCCAAAGACTGTACATTGGTGGGAATTTCAAATCATGAAGATTTTCGGGGACATGGTCCATCCACTGTGGATAACATCAGATCAACGGTCCAGATCACTGTACCATGGGCCCCACTTGTATAAAACAAAAACCCAAGTATACTATTCCTTCCTTGGGAGGTGGGCCACTGTACCATGGGCCCCACTTATATAAAACAAAAACCCAAGTATACTATTCCTGTCCTTGGGAGGTGGGCCATTGTACCATGGGGCCCACTTGATTGACCTTGGTTTTTCCTGTTGGAAAAGCTGAATGCCACAATAATAAAAAATAAAAAAAATTCAAAGCCCTCACTACCAAGAAACTAATATCTTAGTGAAAAGGAGGGAGGGTTGGACTGGGAGAAGGAAAAGCATGCAATGAAGGAAGGTGTTTTCTCATTGTCTTTTCTTCATAGGGTTAGAATCCACATTAAATGGATTTCATCATCAAAGAGACTTGCATGTAAGCTTGCGCTAAAAGAAAGTGGTACTGATAAGAAGATAAGCATTGGATAATAGAGAGAATGCAAGTGGTAGAGGGACTGATTGGGAGAAATCTAATTGGGTTATAGGGTTTTGGATGGATGGCCCACCTTACAACAAGTTGGGTTAAGAGGAAGTTTAAAATAAGTGGCCCCACATGAATAGTGATAGTAGTAATGAGGGGAATTATCACATTTTTATGGGGCCCACCTGTGAAGTTCATGTACAATCCAAACCGTGCATCTGGTGCGACTCAGATTCTTTCCGTACATCCCAAGAATTATCTAAGGTTAAAATAGGTGGCCCCACATGAATAATAATAGTAATAATAAGGGGAATTATCACATTTTGTGGGGCCCATCTGTGAAGTTTATGTGCAATCCAAACCGTGCATCTGGTGTGACTCGGATTCTTTACCGTACATCCCAAGAATTATCTGAGAAAAGTTAACATAGGTGGCCCCACATGAATAACAATAGTAATAATAAGGGGAATTATCACATTTTTTTTTGTGGGGTCGACCTGTGACGTTTATGTGCAATCCAAACCGTGCATCTGGTGCGACTCGATTCTTTACCATACATTCCAAGAATTATTTGAGGAAGGTTAAAATAGGTGGCCTACATGAATCATAATAGTAATAATAAAGGGAATTATCACATATTTGTGGGCCCACTTGTGAAGTTTATGTGCAATCCAAACCGTGCATCTGGTGTGACTGGGATTCTTTAGTGTACATACCAAGAATTATCTAGATCCAAAATTCAGATGTGACACACCATGAGCAGCAATGTAGAATCAGGGCTAAAACATTTATATTCGCATGGTGTGGTCCACCTGAGTTTTGGTGTGTCCCTTACATCCTTGTGGAATACACCTGATGACTGGGTTTGGAATACCTATACACAACACGGTGGACCACACATTCTATCTGGAGGTGTCCATTGTGGGCGCTATCCACCCTACCCAATGCCCCCCATTGTTCCCTTTGGTGTGGGCCACTGAGTTATAGGTCAGGTTGGAATTTGCAATCATATCGTAGCATGAAGGGAAGCATCTGATGGACGGATTGGATGGAACTAAAACACGACAGTGGACCCCACACAGCTTGAGAATGCGTTTGGTCATTGTAAGTGATAGTTTTCCAGGTTGAGATGGTCCATGACCGTCCTTTTTGGCCATTTGAGACGGTTTTAGACCGTCCTTTTTTGCTGTTTTGGTGTGGTTCAGGTAGCACTAGAACTCAAGCATTATTAGTTACAGATTCTCCTGGTTGCACTAGGACAGTTGGGTGGTCCAATCGATCAATCCAGACCGTCTATTGGTACAATGTGAAAATTATACTAGTTAGATGATCCAATCCATTCATAAGTTGCCCTTCTTCCTAATAGTAATAGATCTCTGAAACCGTGTATGGGATGGTTAGGATCATCTAATAAAAGTGAGTCCCTAGAACCATAAGCAATAAACAATGGCCCCAACAAATAGATGGCTCAAATTGTCAGTCAAGCTTATTTTTCCTAAAATGATATCAAGCATCCAATTTACAGACTATTGATGAGAAGATCGTAATCATTAAATCAACCTGATTTTTCTAGGTAACCCATGAAATATGTGTCTTACCTAATAGACTATTCAAAAGTCACAATGCAGCTGTAAACATTAGTAGAAAAATGATCAATGGTAGATAGATTGTGTTTCAACCCTAAAGTCATGGTTCGAGTGACCTTGTGCCTAAAAATTTACAGTGCTCCACGAGAACACTTAGATGGTAAATTGATAGATCTGGACCCTACATTAGGTGCAGCATACATTTTAAGGTGGGCCCAGTGAAAAATTACTCCAATTAGAACAAATAAGTAATCCATACCGAACCTGAATAAATAGATGGTTCTGATCATTGGCTGGACCTACATCTTAAATTAATCCAATGGTCGGATGCTTACAGTCGTTTGATTGGCATAATTTTGCATGGTAGCCCGTGAAATGCATGTTGTATCTGATGGACGGTTTAGATCCGTCAATTGGACTGCCCAAGTACCCCAATTGAGCATTATAACTTTGTGTGCTCTTAGTCTCTTAGAGCACGATTTCTCATCCTTTCTCCTCACATAAAATCACGAAATGTGAGCTTTCAGATACAACCTATTTTCTATCATTTGTTTAAGACAGTGTGGCTTCGTGGTGGGGCCATCTAGGGCTGTACATCAAGCCAAGTTGAGTCGAGGCGGACCAAGCTTGGTTTGACTCGTCGGTACTCTCCTTGAGTTCAAGTTCAAGCTCGAGCTTGGCCTCAAGCTTACCATTGGAGTTTGGTTTGTTTTTCAAAAATTTCGAGTTGAACTTAAGACGAGCTAGTGGATCAAGTCAAGGCGAGCGTATATCGAATCAAGTCGAGCCTACTCTCAACTCGGCCCAACTCAAACCCGACTCAATCCAGCAACTTGACCCAATTAATCGACACTCGACTCAACCTAGCCACCTAAGCCAAATGACCTAACCCACACCGACTCAACTTCCAAATTAAATATTCAATTAATAATAACAATAATAATAATAATAATAATATATAATATTTAATTTTTTTATTTTTAAATATAATATAATATATATATTCAAACTTTGAGCCGAGCTGAGTTTAAGTCGAGTCGAGTCAAGACCCACTATGATCGAACTCGGTTTGTTTTCAAAAGGTCATTTGAAGCTTCTTGAGTCGCTGTTCAAACCGAGTCAAGTCGATCTAGCTGGGCTCGTGCATAGCCCTAGGCCCATGTTTTGCATGGCCCCACATGACGAATTTGATAGGAAAGGCTGGTATGTATGTGAACGTTCACATACAACACAGTGCTTGTATTTCATTGCTTGCCAGCTACCATGTCCACCCACTTCGAATGATAAAACACTCATAGGATGATTGGAACCATCAGATAGTCATTCCGAGAGGGCGATCCTGACCGTTGATTTTTAAATTGAACGTGAAACGTTAAATTTTCTTTTAAGTGGTTCACATCCATCCATAAGTACCGATGCCCAGGTTACCAATTAAGGCCCATCCACAGTAGCACTGAGAAGATGGACACTTCGATCATCCGTCCATCTCTGGATGTGGGGCCCATGGGGTAAGGATTGAACCATGCAGGGATAGCTTGGTTTACTGACGTGGGAACGTTGAACTCATGCAGTAGGCCCCACGTACATGTCACAATGAAACTATGAGCTATACAACATTGACAGAGAGAGAGAGAGAGAGAGAGAGAGAGAGAGAGAGATTGTCTTGACGAGGAAAAAATTCCTCCACGCTTGTACCTTTATCATCATCCAATCATCTCCATTCATCAATGGGACCTTCTATTCTTTATGTTTCTACGCACCCCATGCATGCAGATCCAACTCTGCACCGTACACCTGCCACTTTGATGCATCAATCAGATCCGTCCATATAGTTACACCTATCATGAATTAAAAAAATCCTTGCAAATAGACACAGATCAGATCATCCTATCCATCAATAAGTGCCCGGCAAAGGGATCGTATAAAATGAAAACAATTAATGGCCCTACATCCACTAAAGGGAAATGGTAGAAAATTGAAGGTTAGATCTTTCCAATGTGTATTATTTCCAAAACACAATTTATCAATGATATGGCCCATTGGATGGACGGTCCTGATCGTACATATCCCTGCCACGTGTAGGGTGGAGAGATGGCTCCACCATGTTAATGCTTTTCTATCATCTCTATACAAAACAAAATATTAAAGAGAAGGTGTGACCTCATACAAACCCTAAAATCCACCTCTCCAAGAACCAAAATTGTCAACCTCTCTTCTTCTCATAACAAACCCACCAAAAGGCATCCAAGGAGCTTTCCCCTTTTGGTGACACGTGTCTTCACCACATCAGGTATGAGGTGGGCCATGGTGGGCCATTATTTAAACCCATATGATGTAGGCAAAAGTATGTAGATTACTATATTATTTCAAATGAGAGACTTTTATATGATGGACTATGCACATGCACTTAGAAATCAATGAGAAATTGCATGTAGCATGTGAGCAAGTCAAATTGAACCGTCCAAAATATGGGTCCTAGTTTAGATATATCATGAAACAAAAATTAGGCTTATTCGATTATTTTACTATTGGATTAGTGGACATTTGTTGAACGGTTAAAAATGAAAGAATCCGATGGTCTTATTTCAACAAACAAGTGTCCACGAATCAAAGGTTAGGATTAGTCAACCAGTCTAATTTTGGGCCTGTGAAGTAGCGACACTGGGTTACACAGTTTATTCAGTTTAACTAGAGGTAATGTATTCCACGTGCACAATTTTGAGTGGTTGCGTATCAAGTGTGATACTCTTTGAGAGTATCAAATAACTCTCCTTGTTAATGTGTTGAGTCTCTGGGATTCCATACATTTGCGACCATGTTTCCGTAATCTGCGCCATTGAATTGATGGAACACATCATGCATGGGGAATGCACCGAAAATATCACCATCTGTTGAGTATTAACTGTTGTTGTTTGTGCTTTTTTAACCATCAATTTGTAGGTCAACGAATCAAAGGGCTAGGATCTTCCAATCATGGAGATTTCCAGCACATCTCAACCATCTGGATTAAATGATCCTATAATTTCTCATACTCTAATGACTGTTTATAGACCCCAAGATCAGACATTTTTTTTTTTTTATCTTAACCATTTCACTAGTGGTCATCAAGAACCGGTTAAAAATATTGTCAGTGGTTTGATCAAGCAATTAAGATCCTTCGATCAATGTGATGTTTGGCCTATCTTTGGTGCAGTGCACATGCATGGTGTAGGAGTAACCATAGAGGTGTACATGAGTCGAGCTTGGCACAACTCCACTCGGCTCGGCCACTAGCTAACCTCAGCTCGAACTCGGCTTGGCTTGGTTCTCGAGCCTGATTGGCCAACTCGGCTCGATTCGATCGATAGCTCAGCTCAGTTTGAGCCGAGTTCGAGTTGAGTTTGCCGGCACAACATTTTCACAAATACATTGACTGCACATTCAAATTTTCACCGTATGTAAAGTAGCAACAATAATTTTACAAATTTTTCATTAAACACCTTGTAAGTAACATCAAAATCAAGAAAAAAGAATATTTGTTTGATGAAACATACCTTACTTGCCACTATCCGACACTTCATTTAGTCATTTCATCAAACACTTGGTGGGCAACATCAATATTAAAGTAACCGAGTCACTGAACTAGTTCAATTCAAGTTCAATTCGAATTAGGTTTGATCGGAGTAGCTCGAACTCAGCTAGAAATTTTTTCGAGCTCAACAAAACAACTTGACTAGGCTTGAACTCAGTATCAAATCGAGTTGAATCGAGCTTTTTCGAGTCAAGTTGAGAGACCTAACTGTGCTAACTCGGTTCACGTACGGCCCTAAGTAACCGTGGATTTTTTTTTCTCTTAAGTCGTACTAAAAGCACCTTATTTTAATGCAACACCCACTTATAGATTAATGATCAGATCATCCTATCAGTCTGAATTTTGAGTGACAGACCCTCCATATCAAGGCCCACCTGATGAACAATCTAGATTTTGTCCATGTGTGCCACGTGTACAGTTTAGATGAAGGACACAAAAGACTTCATCATGGGGAAGTGGAGGAAAATTGCTTCTCTCGAGGGCCACGCGTGTGAAACGTCCATGTCGCACGTGCAAAACACAAAAGTCTAGAGTAGGTATCGTTTGGGAAGGGACCGATGGTGTCACGAGTCTGACCTTGTGATCTCCCTACCACACCTATCCTTTAATTATTAGAAACTGCCCATCGTACGTACTTTCATGGACCTTACATCCACTGAACCAGCTCTAAGTGCATTTTTCTTAAAATTGCCCTTCTCGTGTGGAAAATGGCATGCTTGTGCAAGATCCAAGCCGTTCATCATGTTTTAACCGTTGTTTAGATGCCTCAATCAAAAAATTAGATCGGTATCTTCATCAGGTGAGCTACATGAGAAGTTTAGAGACGTATGGTTGAAAGTGATTGAAAGAAGGTCCACATTCAAGACACGTGTTTAGACCATTAGATGATAGAAGTACCATGATTTTTGTCTGTGGGTATATGGGTCCCATTTGATGACTGGCTTGGATCTCGTACACGTGTGTGATGTTAGAAAAGGTGAGAAAGTCCACTCGCGCGTATCGTTGCATTAGTCAACATATAATAAGAACTAGACTAGACCACGTCAATCCACGTTCGGCTTCGGAGGAAGTATTCGTTTTGCCAATGTCGTCGCGACTTACTAAACAGCGTGTGTCGCCACCTACTGGGGCACACATGCTGAGATGATCCGATGATTTCAACCGTCCATATTCTCATTAGTACAATAATAAATCTAATATCCTATAATCACACTTCATTAATCATCCTAACCTTTGATTTTTACAGTTGAATCTAATCCATTGAAATTTTATTTTCATTATTCTAAATATGGACGGCTCTGATCATTTTTCAAATCATCATGTGGGTCCCAGTGAGCAGCGACACACGATGGAACTGAACCGCAACAGAGTCAAACGACCCGAAAGAGAGATATAATCAACCCAGAAGTAACCAAAAGATTTTGCAGTTGTGATTGATGTTGTGTATGTCAAATGGATTGAAATTCCAAGTGGTGGGCCACCTCTCAGCTGATCAGTATCGTCCACGTCAGACAGATACTCCAACTAGCGTGGTCCACGTCTAGGATGATTAATCACCCTACATGGCACCTTATAGAAAGTTCATAACCACCCATCAGCCATTTTTCAACTGCAAGAAAAATGTTCAAGAAAGGGTTCTAGTTTCCTTACAAGATGAAGGCTGGATCCACTACAAAAATCAGGTCAATCATATGCAGCCCCTCGTGATCTCCTTGGCACCCAAAAATCAGGTGGGCCACACGTCACAAGAAATAGTTGCAATGGGACACTCACCGTTAAAACCTTTCATATTGAATGAACGGCTCACGGTCATTTGCATATGCCATCTAATCCAATTAGAAGATGTGCCTAACTAGGATGAATGGGCCATTCCATCATGTGTGGCCCCTCATGTTCTCCTTGGCACCCACCATGAGTGGACTTTTGACTGTCGATCCAATGGAATCTTACAAATTCGGTGTGGGCATGCAACCCGGCGTAGCAGTGTTGGTTGGCTAAAGTAGTCTCTCCTGCCAAAAATTAAAATCATATATGATACGTCGAAAAACTCATTCCGATTTGTGAGGTAGAATGTTTTAAGATTCTGATAGTCCGGATTATTTTTGCCTCGATCGGGCCATTTCTGGTCCATCTTTGCCATGAAAATGTCAGCGACCAACTTTAAATGATCGTGTGAGTCTTTTGCATGTGCCATCCAATCCATTCAAAAGATGTGCCTAATCAGGACGAATGAACCATTCCAGGACTAAAGTGGGCCACACCACCTATTTTAAAGAAGAAGATGAGGGGCTGCATATGATGGATGGGTGACATGCGATATTCACATGGGCCCTACACATCTTGTTGTCGGTTAAGCTGAAGCCTTGTGGGGGACCTTGCCTAGCTACTTTAAAAAGAAAAGACCATATAACAAGGGTGGTAAACCACGCAACTTGCATGGGACCCTTCATCATAAAAAATGTGTAAGAGTGCCCCACGAGTCAAGAACATCACTTTCATCTCTACTGTTGGTTTTCCTTTTATAATTAATAATGAAAAGGAAATAATATCATTTGCTTTCCTGATTTGTCGTAGGTTATAAGTAAATGAAGGTAATATACATGGAAGTGGTCACAACAATCAGCTACAATGCGACCTATTGCAAATGGTAGTTGATGGTGGTTGGGCTGTAGAGCTTTTTTGAAAGAGATTCAGGTGACTTTTTGTTGACAAATCTAGAAAACTCACAATGAAAACTAAATGAGAGAGAGAGAGAGAGAGAGAGAGAGAGAAGAAAAAAAAAATGGAGTCTGCTAAGGTTCATGCATTTGGTTGCAGAAGGGAAACGAATTGTAAATGCTGGGGATTATTCAAAAGAAATGATTAAAAAAAATCATGTTTGCCATTTTCTAACTATTGAAAATGAGGATGACTTCAGATTGTGAATGGTACATATCCATCCTCTTTTAAATGGGTCACCGATCTAACATCTAAAACCGTTGTATTGGTTTTTTTTTTTTTTTTTTTTAACACACCCACACCACATGGCCACTCGATCCCATGATTTCAGTGTCGAAACAAAGTCTCTCTACCACTAAGCCATGCAGAATCTGTCATATCAGGTTATGTCTATCATATTAGACCCAATTAATTAAAATCATTTTAGGTTAGGTAGATATTAGTTGGTAACTGACTTACTTTTTGGAATTTAATTTCTGGAAAATGGATTCCGTTAGTGAGTGACTTAATTATGTTTAGGTCCTAAGAAAGGATGACTATGCATACAGAAAGCCCACAACAAGCTTCTCATATAACCATGCTCCAAACTAAACCCATATCCCTCCGGGTAATCTTGGCGCTAAGCGCGGAGGGTCACGTCGTGATGAGAGTTAGAAAGGCACCTCCTATCCATACTCAATGTGTGAGATGCAACGGCATTGTCAGGATAACCATCCGTATACATCAAGTCTACAACAATCTTCTTGATTTTGGACACTTTGAAGATGTAGCATGGAATGTAAACGACTCCAAATATTGATGAAAGCCACTCAACTAAATTTCAACATGTAAGCATCAACCTTCATGAATAGATCAAAGTGTTGAAACATTCAATAACCACTAAAAGATAGCATCAATTTCTCAATGTAATGAAAGATTTTCGGGATCTATCATGAATCATCCTTCTCATGTAATGTTGTCCAATTAACTATCTGATGACATTACCTCTCATAGCCAACCCATTACGTCCACTACAACTATATAAGGTGTCTAATGCCTAACCGCTCATGAGAAGGTTAAGGCACTACCCCTATCCAGCCAATACCATACTTCCAATGCAATCAACACCACTTTCAATACAACGACAATGTTTCCAACATAATTCCTCAGTAGACAAACATACCCCCCATTCACAAAGAACATTTTTTATATCAACACACACAAATGAAGATTCCCGAGCGTGTTTGAGGAAGTTATTATAGATCATGTTCTTTCTAAGGTCCAATTAGCAAATATCTACACCAAGTCGTTATCATGCACATAAGATTCGTATATTAGTGGCAAGCTGACCCGAGGATGAACGTGATGTGGTCGATAACCGTCTTCCTCAAGGATGACTACTCCGAATCCATAGAGCTTCTCTGAACTCCTCATAGAGACTTCTCGAATCCACGAGAAAAGAAAGCAAGAAAATAGAAATAAATTCTAATAAATTTAAAATTTAATTGATGAATGAAATAAACGAGTTCACAACCTTTAAATAGGGATACCAAGCAATGGGAGAGAAATATGAAGCAAACTATAACTAAAACTCCTAGAAATTGCAACATACTATAAATAGTAAACATACTATTTATAGACGATCGTGATGTCTACTAGTGTGCAAGGTTTTCAGCCAAAAATAGTAAGTGTCCTCTGTGGCTTCACCAAACTGTTCTTCTAATTATTCTAAGTTCTTTTCACGTTCGGCACAACTCCTAAAGCCCAATGGATGAAGAGTTATAATCAAACTAAAACTTACTATTTATAGTAAAAACGGAATTAAAATAGGGAAACGACCGTCGATCCAGGGGTATTTCGCAAAACCGGCTTGTGCAACCTGATTTAGCAGGTTGGGTGGCTAAAGTAGCTTGTTCTACCCCAAAATCATATATTTTACGCCCGATGACTCATTCCAGATCGCGAGATACACCCGATCTAAGGTCTGACGGTCTGGATCACTTCTGTTGTTGACCAGGCCTTTTCTAATCCAACTTGGCCATGAAACTATCCGCGACCCGCTCTACATCACAAGCTAAGCATGATCGATGTATATGTTCCATCTTGAGGGAGAGTGTTGAAAATGGTGTGTATATCATCATTATTTGGGACATTACTATAATTATTGTGATTGTGCCTTTGGGCATATAGTGAGGTGATGATTCAGGGTTATTTAGATGAATTTGTACCTATTAAGCCAGGCCAACCTTTTTTTATGGACCTTCATGCAAATATAAAACTGAGTTGTGCCCCATTTAGTTATCAAGGGAGTGAAAGTTAAGGCCCAAACCATAATACAAACTTGTAGAATCAGCCCCCACATTCACAATAAAAATCTTTTTTAAAGAAATTAATTAGTCACCTGAATCATTAACAAGTAATCCAAACCATTCATCTGCTGAGTTCCATTGTTGATTGACAATGCCCAAAAATGTCCCATGTTTGTAAGATCCCAGTCACTAATATTGGGGTTCAATTTAATATGGACCATTGTTGTATTTATCATCTTAACCATCTAATCTATAGGCCACAAATAGAGAGGTTAGAAATCCTATTAAGGATCTATGGTGAGAAAAACAAAGCAATGGTCTGGATTACAGCAAATGATGCCCCACTTTAAAGTTGAAAACCTGTGTATGCTATGCAAAGCTGGTCAGGATTATATATGCCTTCTAAATTTTTGTTTAGAAAATTACCGCACATTACCATAATGAATTTGGATCCTTTGCTTGCTACAAGCAGGAAAACCCTATTTGTTACAATCTAATTGGGCCACATCATCACACATTGCTTTTAATGCAGCAATGTTGACAACTTCAATAATGACATAGATCAATCACAATGCAGGAAAACAAGATTTTTCTGCTAGTGGCAAGCACAGGATCCAAATTCTACCACAACAAGGTACCATGCCATCTTTTCCACCCATGGAATTTGCACCATGAAAAGATAGATCCATCGTAAAAATCACCCCTCTAAAAGACAGTATGATTCAAGTTACCTAGAAAGTGGGTCTCTTTAGTACATAGTATAGGAATGGGCCAACTTGTAGTACACTAGGGGTAGGATCATGTTGGTCACACCAATGCATATATAAATATGATTTTATGTACAAACTTATAATGTAATTTATGTAAGATGAATGAATATTATAAGTTATAGGTCCCACAATCATATCATCCATTATACAAGTTGTTCCATAAATCAAATAAAAATCTCTAGATTCTAAACATTAGATTGAGATTACAAGTTAATCTACATTAGGAGTATAAAATCATGATTTCAAATTGGCAAAAATAGTATGTCGGATCATAAATGACCCATAATCTAGATTATGAGAATTGGAACAATAAAGAGAGTTGATGACTTAGATAATATTGGTTTGATATCAACTGACGCACGGAATGTTGTGAAGGGATAATGAAAAAGATCATTGTTTTCCTCGAGAGAATAAGACATTAAATCCACAAGGTATAATGGCTCTCGAATCCGTAAGAGTTAAGAAATTTTGAAAATAGTTTATTAAAGTATGTATATCAAACAAGATTACAAAGCACTTTAAATTATAAAACAAAACCCTAATTAAGAGTCTTAACGCAAATAAACTAAAACTTTCCTAAAATAGTAAAACTTACTAAAAATAGAAACTTTTAATCTAACTATACAAGATAATTCCTTACATAATAAGAATCAAACTCTAAGAAAACATCACATACTAAAACTTTAAGAATAAAAAGTTACACCCAACCTAAAACTTAATAATAATAGTAAGTTTTTTGAAAAAAGGGAGGCTTAATAGGAAGAAGTCGTTTATACGTGAAACGAAGCTACACGACACGCTTATGATGTCGCTTGGCCCCTGAATGAAATTTTAGTCGAAACTCATAAGTCGCACGTCCTGTAACTAATTTCAGATCAAAAGTTATGGTTGATTTACGGTTTGCACTTTGAACAGTAATTTTTCTTGGTCCGGAATGAATTTATCTGATAGG
The DNA here is from genome assembly GCF_029962835.1 of Magnolia sinica. Classification (NCBI taxonomy): domain Eukaryota; kingdom Viridiplantae; phylum Streptophyta; class Magnoliopsida; order Magnoliales; family Magnoliaceae; genus Magnolia; species Magnolia sinica. Next base: position 81,414,450 of record NC_080582.1, read on the forward strand.
GGTACACCTGAGGCCCAATTACATCATGCCTCACGTAAGACTTGCTAGGCTTCTTTCAGTTCATGTGGGCCAGGAATACAACCCGCTCTACATCAAATTACTAGGTTGACCACACCTATATTTGAGTCAAACTAATGGTTGTCTACAATTTCAAGTTGTTAGATATTATTGGGGATTTGTGCTGCGGAATCACATAGATCTAGATCTAGGATAGCAATCCAAGAGCAACAAGCAATCACAAGAAAACACAAAGATTTAACATGGAAAACCCTTGTAAAAAAACCACGACACAAAGCGACAGAAATCCACTATGAAATAGAAATTACAAGAGAGGACTTACCCGATTCGAACAATCTCAAATCTCACCCTTGCTACACCCTTTAGAAACCCTAAAACCCTTTTAGGAACCCTTGGAACCCCTTTAGAAAGCCTTAGAATACTTTATAATAGCTCTAAGGACCCCTATTTATAGTTTAGGAAACTCAACTTACACACCTCCTTTGAAAAAGTCCAGAAACCGCCTAAAATTTACACAGTCTGCGCAGGATTTGGGTAACCCTCGACTAGTCGAAGGAGGGCATTGACTAGTTGAGCAACTCGCTCGACCGGTCGAGCCTGACCCTCTACTAGTCGAGCATCACGAACACCCAAAACATGTGCTCGCTGGACTTTGAGTCGAGCGGCCCACCCGACCGGTCGAGCGACCCAAAAAAGATGCAAATTTAAGGCATTTGTCAACAATCTCCACTATGCCTTCAATCTACAGCCATGTATCTTGCTGCCCTCTCCTCGTATCTCTGCATCATATCATAGCTTCAATTAATGCTTCTCATGCACACTCCGTCTTTCTTTTACGACATCGCAAAGCGCAGGGAAGTTGCACAGAACTTGAACTTCTCTGTAGGAACGACCTTGGTGAGTATGTCTGCTGAATTCATGCTGGAGTGAATCTTTTTAGTGTTACGCCTCCTTCCTCAAACACCTGTCGGATAAAGTGGTGACAAATATCAATGTGTTTAGTATGTGAGTGATAAACAGAATTTTGATCCAAATTAATAGCACTCTCGGTATCACAATTAACTAGCACGGCCTCCTTCTGAAGTCTCAACTGATTTATCATGCCTCTGAGCTAAACACCTTCTTTAAACGCTTCCATCACTGCCATATATTCTGCTTCGGTCATGGAAAGAGCCACCACGGACTGAAGTTTTAACATCCAATTAATTGCTCCACCCGCTAGTACAAACAAGTATCCTGAAATAGACTTCATGAAATTTATACTGCCTGCGTAGTCGGAATCCACATACCCTACCAACTTTGTTCCTGTCTTCTCAAAAGTTAAGATGTAGTCTTTCGTACCTCGAATGTATTGAAGTAGTCATTTCACCGCTTCCCAATATTGCTTGTCGAGGTTTGACATGTATTTGCTTACAATACCGATTGTCTTATCAAGTCTCATACAGACCACGACATATTTAAACTGCCAACCGCATTCGAATAAGGCACATGAGACATAACCTGCTTTTTCTTATTTGATTTAGGACATTGTTCTGAGGAAAGCTTGAAGTGAGCCACGTGGGGAACGCTCACCTGCTTTGCTTGGTCCATCCCATATTTGATCAACACATTTTGAAGAATTTTGCCTGTGATAATCAAAGTCTGTTATTCTTCCTGTCTCTATGAATATCTATGCTGAGAACCCTTTTTGTAGCTCCCAGATCTTTCATCTCGAACGTCTCTGATAACTGAGTCTTCAGTATGTTGATTTCAGACATATCATGACAGGCGATCAACATATCATCAACATACAATACTAGGATGTTAAATTTTTCATAACTCAGTGACTTGTAATAGACACAGTGATCATATTCATTCCGAGTAAATTTTTGACTTACCATGAAAGATTCGAAGTTTTTATACCACTGCCTAGGCGACTGTGTCAGGTCGTACAATGACCTCATTAGCCTGTAAACTTTTTTCTTGGCCCCTTTTAACTTCGTAGCCCACGAGTTACTACATGTAGATCTGCTCTTCCAACTCCCCTATAAGAATATAGTCTTGACATTCATCTATTCCAACTCGAGATTGTATTAGGCAACCAGCACCAACACGAATCTGCTAGACACCTGCTTAACCACCGGCGCAAATATCTCTGTGAAGTTGATTCATTCTCTCTAGGCATAACCCTTCGCTACCAACCTTGTTTTGTATCTATCCTATTTTATTTTGAATAACCACTTGCACCCGATCACTTTTCGGCCAAATGGAAGCTCCACCAGCTCCCATGTGTGATTTTTATGTAACGAGTTCATCTCATCGTCCATGGCAGCCTTCACTTTTCAGCATCCGGCTCATTAAGAGCCTCCTGAATAGTAGACGGGTCCCCCTCATCTGTAATGAGGGCATATGCAATATTAGAGTCGTCTCTGTATCTTGCAGGTAACCTGCGATCACGTAGTGGATTTCTTTTCACAGGTGGCTGCTCCACCTGATCCTATACCTTTGTCTTCGGATCTATCTCTGCCTGAGTATCATCTATGTCAATTTGGACATCTACGATCACCCTTTCTGGTTCCTCTTGCTCCTCTTGATCATTCTTGTAAAATAGAGAGTTTTCATCGAATCTGACGTCATGGCTAGTGATGACCTTGCGTGTGACCTTGTCGAATAACCTGTAACCTTTCACACCAATGTCATAGCCAACAAATATATACTTTTTTGCTCTATAGTCTAACTTATCTCTCTCAACTAACGGTACATGAGAGTAAGTCTCACGACCAAATATGCGTAAATCTGAGTAGTCAATTTTCTAACCACTCCATAATTTCTCTGGGATTTTACATTCAATTGTCGTTGAAAGAGACCGGTTCACCAAATAATAAGTCGTGTTAATGGCCTCAATCCATAAGACTTTGCCCAACGCAGCATTACTTAACATGCATCTGGCGCTCTCCAGAAGAGTCTGATTCATTCGCTCAGCCACACCATTTTGCTCGGGCGTGTGTCACACTATGTTGTGCTTGATGATCCCTTCATCCTTGCAATAATCATTAAAATTTGTGGAAGTAAATTCTCCACCATTGTCAGTCCTTAAAACCTTTACTTTTCACCATGACTGTTTTTCTACCATTGCCTTCCATCATTTGAATATGGTGAAAACTTCGAATTTACGTTTCATGAAGTAAACTCAAAATTTTCTAGAGTAGTCGTCAATGAATGAAACAAACCATGAACCCCCAATGAAAATTTCTGGCGATGACTCCCATATGTCAGAGTGCACATAATCAAGCACTCTCTTACAAACATGTTTTCCAGATTTAAAAGACAATCTACATTATTTACCATATATACAATGCTCGCATATATCTAAATCAGAATTTTTAAAAGCTAGAATCAAATATCGATTAGAAAGTACCTTCATGCCTCACTCGCCCAAGTGGCCCGAACGAGCATGTCATATACGTAGAGATGTGGAGTCTGCAATAGTTGTTGCCTCTCCACCTGCTGAAGTGCTCCCAATCAACCTATAAAGGTTTTCGTACCTTTGTGCTCTCATAACCACAAGTGCCCCTTTTGAAACTTTAAGGACACCATCAATACCGGTGAACTTGCACCCTATAGCCTCGAGTGCACCGAGAGAAATCAGACTTTTCTTCATATCAGGAACATGCCTAACATCAGTCAGGGTACGCTCCATCCCATCAAACATCTTGATGCTCACCATACCAATAGCCACAATATTACAAGCATTGTTATTATCCATAAAAACCTGTCCACCATCGCATTCTCTGTAACTGGCAAACCAACTCCGATAAGGAATCATGTGATATGACACTCTTGTGTCTAGGATCCACTCTTCTACATGATTGTCGTAAACATGTCCGATCATGGACACAAACAGAACATCACCACCACTTGTTTCTTCATCAGATGTGACAACATTGGCCTCCTTAGAAGAAGCCGCTGAATTTTCTTTCTTCGCTTTAGGATTTCTACAATCCTTCTTCATGTGTCCAGACAACCCACAATTCTAACACTTTAATTTTCCTTTGCCCTTACCCTTGGATTTGGATCTAAGTCTTCAAGATCCTGTACCTCGCTCAGAATCTTTGCCCCTCGTAATCAGTGCATCGGAAGATGCCCCCATATTGTCATTTATCTTTCTCATAGCCTTCCCTTGAAGGGCTAAGATAATAGTGTCAACACTTCGAATTTTATTGACGGTGCACATCGTGTCCTTAAAATACTCATATAATGCAGAAAGAGAATTAAACAATACACATGCATGTTTCTCATCCTTGACCACTTCCTCCATATCTAGCAATTTGCACATCAATTTATTAAAGTTGTTGATATGGACTTCTAGATCTCTACCCTCTGCCATCTTGAAGGTATAACACTGTAACTTTAAGTGTGGGTAATTTTCAGAGGACTTTTTTGCATAGATGTTCTCTGACTTCACTCAAAAATTAGCTGCAATTTTCTCCCTCAAAACATATAGAAAACCTCATCCATGAGACATAAACGAATAGAGGCTACAACATTACTATCAAGGTTTTCCTATTCATCATATTTCATGGTAGATTTTCGCTCTTCAAGAGCCTTAATCTCGCCTTACTTAGTTAACAGGCTAATCATCTTAACCTTCCATAACTCAAAATTATTTTTGCCTGATTACTTCTCAATATCAAACTTGTCGTTTCCCATTATTACTAATCCTGTAAATTCAGATTTATGCCCCAACGATTGCTTTGATACCACTTGTTAGAAATTTGTGTTGTAGAATCATACAGATCTAGCTTTAGGATAGCAATTTAAGAGCAACAAGCAATCACAAGAGAACACAAAGATTTAACGTGGGAAACCCTTACGGGAAAAAACTACGGCACAAAGCGACAGAAATCCATTATGAAATAGAAATTACAAGAGAGAGGACTTACCCGATTCGAATAATCTCGAATCTCACCCTTGCTATACCTTTTAGAAACCCTAAAACCCTTTTAGGAACCCTTGGAACCCCTTTAAAAAGCCATAGAATACTTTAGAATAGCCCTAAGGACCCCTTTTTATAGTTTAAGAAACTCCATTTACGCACCTCCTTTGGAAAAGTCCAGAAACCGTTTCAAATTTACGCAGTCCACCCAGGATCTGCGTAACCCTTGACTAGTCGAAGGAGGGCCTCGACTGGTCAAGCAACCCGCTTGACCGGTTGAGCCTAACCCTCGACTGGTCAAGCATCACGGACACTCAAAACATGTGCTCACTGGAATTTGAGTCAAACGGCCCACTCGACCGGTCGAGTGACCCAAAAAAGATGCAGATTTAAGGCATCTATCAACAGATATATCAAGGGCAAAATGCTTGTAAAAATCAATGGTAGGTTATCCTATAGAAAATTGATCTTCTACAACTAGTGCTATGGTATGACCCTTGGTTTTAGACCTTTCGAATTTTTGTTTTCACTTTCGCCTTATCGGTCCATTTAGGCAAGGGACCAGAATAATCGGAGTTGTGTATAATCCTGATTTTGGTTGGGCCCATTGCTCGTTGGATTTGCCGCATCAAAGCGGCGCTTTTCTCAGCATAATTACAACTAGATTGTTTTTTAGTTTTTTCCATAATTGCATTTATGCAGAAGAAAAAGCCGCTTTATTGTGACAAATTCGACATAGATGGCATGTTGCTTATCAAAATCATGATTTGGCTTAATCACAATTTTAAAGAATGGCCTACCCAAACAGACCCAAAAAAATTATTGGATCTTTTTTAAGGGTTAAGCTATGGTAGGACTGGACTGTTTTATGTGCTGAGTTCTCTTGTAATTGATAAAGGGAAGATCAGTTAAAACCAATGGTATGGTATACGACCCATTTCACTTTTGCCCCCGAAGATGCTAGATATTTTTGTCTGGGTTGCTTAGATCTTCTGGCTTGAAATTAATCTCAGCTTTCCTTCTGGTAGGCCACATTGTCTAGATCTTCGATCAGGTTTAAAATAGCGCTTGCAGAAGAACCCGGCAGTCCTTTAGTCTCATAATGGTATGAATGATGGAAAGAAGATCAAAGTTCTGTGAGACGTATCATGATGTATTTATTATATCTACACCGTCCATCCATTTGGCAAGATCATTTTAGGGAATGCGCCCAAAAATGAGTCATATCCAAAGGTAAAGTGGATCACATCACAAATAACAGTGGGACAATGATTCCCACCGTTAAAATATTCGTAGGGCCCACCACAACGTTTTATCTCCATCTAATATGTTCATAAGGTCATGCAAACATGGATGAAGAGAAAAGACAAATATCAATTGACCCAAAACTTTTATAACCCCAAGATGGCTTCAATGGTAGACATTCAATCTCCCACTGCTTTATGCGGTGTGGTCCAGTGTGGTCCAGTTGATGTTTGGATCTGTCTTATTTTTTGTCTTAAGCCTTAGAATGATCTTACAAAATGGACGGACGGTTTGGATATAACACGTACCTCATGGTGAGGGCCACAAAACTTGGTGACGTCAACACACCAGCTAGGTTACTAGTGTGCGGTGTGCTAGTCAATCCACCTGTGGTCCATAAATTTAGAGGTGTACATGGGTCGAACTGAGTCGAGCTAGGCCACTAGCTGTCCCTAGCTCAAACTCGGCTCAGCTTGGTCCTCGAGCCCAACTGTCCAGCCTGGCTCAGTTGGGTCAGTAGCTCGAGCCAGTTCAAGCCGATTTTGAGCCAAGATCAAGCCTATGTGCCATTTTCTCAAACACATGGAGTGCACCTTCAATTTCTCACGGAGTGTAAAACAGCAGCATCGGTTTACAAGTTTTTCATCAAACACTTAGTATGCAACATAAAAATCAAGATACGAGGGTATTTGTTCCATATCCATACCTTCCTGCCACCAGCTAACACCTCGTTGAGTCATTTCATCAAACACTCGTTGAACAATGTCAATATCAAAATAACCGAGTCACTGAACTGGTTCGATCTGAGTTCGATTCAAGTTGGGGTTTGATCTGAGTCAAGTCGAGCTCAGGCAAGCTCAAACTCGACTCGAAATTATTTCGAGCTCAAAAAATCAGCTCAACTCGGCTTGAACTCAGTTTCATACCGAGTCAAATTGAGCTTTTCGAGTCAAGTCAAGTGAACTAACCAAGGTAACTCGGTTCGCGTACAGCTCCATCCGTAATGTTCAAAATAAATGGATGGCTAAAGAAAATTTGTTTTAGCTTACGCGTGTAGTTAGTATTACGTAGCCCACTTAGCATATCTTTTAATCAGATATCACTGTGGCCCACCTGATGGAAATATGGGATCTCACATACGTGCCATATTGGCATGTGGTCTTGGAGGTGGATGGGCATGGCTCTCCACACGTGCGGGATGATAAAACCCATGTTGCAAAATCATGTTATTCGTCTGCAAACCCTATACTCTCCTCCAATGCTCCAACTGCTGTAGTTGTTGGAATTGACATAAACGAAACCAATTGACATAAACGAAACCTCTATGATTGATCTTGGGATTGGAGGAGGTTAAGCATGACCTACAATGTGATGTGTGGGCCTACCAAGATGTGTACGTGACATCCAATACGTCTATCATATGCATCCCTTCATTTTTCTCCTTAGAGCTCAAAGAACAGAGGGATCCAGTACTCAGGTGGGCCACATCACAGGGAACAGTTGGGATAGGGACCCCACAGGATGAATGGTCAACCCAAAAATCAGACCATTTCCAAAACTCAGGTGGGCCACACATCATGCCTAAGACCTCTAAAATCTCGTGGTGTGGGGTACCTGAGTTTTGGACGACTGATTTTTTAGTTCCAAAAAAAACATGTGGGGCCCATGAAGGGCGGGTTGAAAATCATGCACACATCAAAGTGGACCCCACACATCACAATGTAAGTTAACCTACAAAACCTTGTAATGGAGTCGGCCTCCATAATCAAAGTGAAAAGAATTTATCTTTCAAAATCCAATTTGGGCCGACGATGGATATATCATGGAATTCCAAATCCTTAATTGATCACACGGTCCAATCAAACTGATTTATGTTCTACGGTCAATTTTCGTCAATGGTGGGCCCCTTACCAAGTCAAAATTACCAACCATACACTTCCACTACAATGATCAAGTTAGTATAATGAACTAAAATGGCCCACGCATGTACCTAAAGCACTAGCTTATTATGATCTTGATCTGAAACACTACCTTGTTTTGAATAATTAATACAATGCACAAAGCGTAAAAGATTGCCAGAGAATCCCAAATCATTCGATGGTGAAACCAAGCTCAGTTGAAGAAGGATCGAGTTTTGTTTAAATTTTGAGCCGAGTCAGACTTAGCGAGTCACTCCACGATGTTGATGAATTATTGAATCCCAAATCATATATCATGCAAGCTGGTCTTATTGAACTCAGTTCGGGTTGGATCGAGTTTCGTTTAAAACTCAGGTCAAGTCATCACCTGGTTGACTCAGCGAGTCACTCGGCGATGTTTCTAAAATATGGAATCCCAAATCATATTTCACACGATTTCGTCACGTTGAACTCAATTTGTGTTTGATCAGGTTTAGTTTAAAACTCAACTCAAGTCATCACTTTGCCAAGTCAGCGACCAAATGCTTGAGGTTCAACGAAGTCCTATCTAAAAACCAGATTTGAGTCACCACCTTGCGAGTCTGAGTCAATTACTCAGACCTTACTTGACCGGGTTTCTAAACGATAGTTCAAAAGCCTGAAAACCCGACTCGAATAGATATGCAGCTGAGTCAATTCAACTCGAAGACTCGAGTTGAGTCAACTCAGGAAGTATTTAAAGCAATAATAGATATTTGAAATAGAATGAGTGAAAGAAAAAAGGCCAGATTACTGAGTTAGAATGGACTAAATCTCCAGTAACCTGGCTTGAAATCGAGTCGAGTTGACTCGGGTGAGTTTGAGTCGAGTCACTGAGTTTTAGAACTACAATTAATCTAAACTATGGTATGCTGTAAGTATCCTCAGCCGTAGATCATCTGACTAAACAATCAGGAAAGCATATCAGAGTACCTGAAACACTAACATTTCAAGCCCATGTCACAAAAACAAGCATTTGTTTAGTTGTTTGACTTATAATGCTAACATTAAATAAGGAGTTAGGTTAATGTCAAACATAACTAATGTGGCCAAAATAATGTCTTAGTCAAGATCAATCTATCTTGTAGAATGATTGGTACTAATTTTTAGCCATGTCACATGCATGGTGGGGGCCACCCGACAAGGGGACCTACGTAGCTTTTAGCCATATTGCATGTGGCAGACCTGGCCTGTGAGCGGCTTGGAATGGTTGAATGAGAATCTTTACCGATTAATCCATACCATTGCGAGTATTCTAGCTCTCGCATGGGACATTGCGTCAAACAGCGATTTGTAACTAACCCTAAGTAGAGTTGGACCGAGTTAGGGCTGACCCGACCCGATCCAGTTTTGAAATAGGCCTGACCCGAACTTGACCAGACTCGGTACCGAGTCCAACATGCCTAACCCAATCCGAGTCTAGGTCTGGCTTGGACTAATCCAGACCGAGTCCAACCTGGTCACAAGTACTGAGTCGGGTCGAGTCGACACCGAGTCGGGTCAGGTGCAGCGGGTATTCACAAGTTGAAATCACAACTCAAAACCTAGATTCACTTGCTAGAAATGCAGCCTCTCCATCAGCTACATGACATCTTAGATTTGAAATATCGGATCTGAGTTTTTTTTAATATATATGTACGAGTCGAGTCAATACCGACTTGGATTTCGGGTCAAGTAGAGTCAAGTTACTGGATGACTCGAACTCGACTCGGTTTGAGTTTAGATTGGACGAAGTCAACTCGATTCAGATCGACTCACCCACTCAGTTTGGATCGAGTCGAATCTGAACGAGTTGGACGAGTCGAGTTTGTCAAGTTGAGTCGTTGTGTGCCCAGCTCTAACCCTAAGGTATAAAATCAATTGTATTAGTGCCTTAGAGAAGCATGGGTTCAGATGAGTCCATTTGACCCAACAGGTCATTGGACCCGACCCAACGATATGAACCATGTCTGGATCTGAGATTGGACCTACTATGTCAAGTTTTGAGTCCAAACACCACCTCATTATCATATGGGTCTAAAATCCCTCAAAGCTTACCTGCCCTAAACCAAAGTTTTAAAAGGGCAGGATTTTGGACCACCCAAAAATAGACCTGACCTAGAACTCACTCAAACCTGACAAGGATTCAACCTAGAACTGACTTTAATTAATTCCTTTCAAATCTCAATAAGGTATTAGACTAAAACATAAAGTACAAAAATCTATTTAGAGAAAACATGTAGTTGGGTGCTTAACAAGAAGTCTATATTAAATAAGAAATTAGAAACCGAACCAATCCATCACATAAATAAATCGGTCGGGTCTAGATACTCACCTAGACGGACCAACCCAACCCATTTGCATCCTAATGCTACCATTTTTGTGGGTGCCATCCAATGCTCATTCCCACAATTTATTAAACTAATCCAAACTAATCATAACGAACATGCAATGGCGAATCCAAACAATCCATAATCATGGACCCCATCATCAACATCAATAGCTCAGATCACTCCAATTAGACAATTTTAGCCAAACAATAGAATGGCCCCAATCTCTGAAAAACTTACAAGTTGAGGAATATCCATCACAAAATCTGCCAAGAAGAAGATTGCAAATTCCATGGAGTAGGACTCACCTAACTGTTTGTTTTCTTCTCTTTCTTTTTTCATATACAAAACATCTAGGGTTAGACCCTTAGATGTGGGTCACTTAAACAAAACAAGGTTTTATCCACACCATAATATTATTATCAGAAAAGTTTCAATACTCTAGTAGAGTGTGATGGTTAATACACATGCACCAAGAAATTGCACACAAGCATATACCTAATGTTAAATTAGACTGCCAATTTTGATCGATCATAACTCAAAAAGTGCACTAGTTCAATTAACTCACTAGCCAATTCGTGGACATTTATTGAAGGGTAGACAATGGCCTAGGTATCCACAAATCAGAGATTAGGATTGTTCAACCAATCTGATTTTTGGGACTCTGATCTATTTACATCTGTCGCACAATTTGGGCTGTTTAATTTAAGTTAATGTACATCGGACGTACAATTTTTGGGTGCCTGAGTATCAACGATCGCACTCTGCCGGAGTATTGAATAATTTACAAGGTGAGTTGACTCAGGAAGGTTTGGATTATACAAAACTAGGTCAAAGTGGTCTAGTTGGGAAGGTTGATTGTTCTTTAATGTGTATTAAAAGTAACCTAGGTGTTGTGTAATTTTTAAATATTGGGCACTTGGGAATGTCAACCACTCTCTTAAAGGGCACAGTACTAGCAATGACAAAAAAAAAAAAAAATTTGACACTCGGGCGGAGTGTGATAGCTGATATGCAGGCCCAAAGAGTTTCTTCACATGGTATAGAAGTAACTAAAATTAAATTATGGTCCCCATTTAGATGGATCATAGACCAAAAGCTTATACTATTTTGATTGCCACATTTAGTAGACGATTGAGATTAAGTATCCAATGGTCCCATTTCATAGAAAAATGCTTAAAAGAATCAAAGGTTAGGATCGTTTAATCAATATGGTTCTTGTGCGATTGCTTATCTACACTACATTCACAATATGGATGTTTTAATTTGAGGCTTTGAGCATATGCTTGCATATCAACCATCAGAGTATTAAACAATTCTTGCAGACTTGATGCTTTTAATTGATTAAACAATTCTTTCATGATGTATTGAGTTGAGTTTTTAGTACTTGGATTATTAAGTGTATTGGATACAACTGAAAAGTCACAATGTTGAGGTCATAGGCCACATATACAAGCTAACCTTTGCTCTCAAGTACATGGTGTATCATGGTCTTAAACATTGCGGCCGTGAGTCGCCAAACCTTTGGATCTTTGACCATTTAGATTTGGGTCCTTTTCAATCAACCAAACCATTTTTATATGGTGGCCCTAATAGCATATGTGGAATACCGAAAAACATCTCATATTAAAATTATTTCAACCCTTTGATTATTTAAAGGTATTGAGTCATAGAACACATCTTTTGCACGGACTGAATCTGCGATTAAAATCTATTTAGGGTTGTTTGAGGAGATGGATGATGAACCTAATGATGATGATGGTCTCAAATTGCTAGATTTAATGGCAGAAAGGTATTGCAGTGGGTTGCAAAGCAGGCATTGGATGGAAATGATGTTGATGCACAGGGTAGATAACAGATGAGTCTCGTGTGTCGTTGATGTCTTAAATCTTTCAACAACAGGGCATGTCGATGCCATTGACAGACCTTTCAATTCCATCGAGGATTATTTGTGTAAACAGTGAAAAAACAGAGAGGAGCTGAAAGACTTTCTGTATTTGAGACAACCCAAAGGGGTTGAATATATAGAAATTACAGTCATCTATATAAGGAAAATAATAAAATCAGAATCTTCTGCCTATGAAAACGAACTATACAAGGTAGACTAGTTATACAAGGTATACAATGTATACAAGGCATGTGAGTCTGTCTAACATCCCCCCTCAAACTAATGCTGGTCATCGACAAGTAATAGTTTGTCAACTAGAAATGAGTGACATGCAGAAGTGAAGGACTTGGTGAGAATGTTGGCAATCTGATCATGGGATGCAACATGTGGAAAAGAAATGAGCCCATACTGAAATTTCTCGCGGATAAAGTGACAGTCAATTTCAATATGCTTCGTCCGTTCATGAAAAATCGAGTTAAAGGCAATCTGAATGGAACTTAGATTATTGACATGGAGTGGAGTAGGATTCTGTAGAGGAATGCCCAAGTCGAAAAGAAGTCCACGAAACCAAACAAGCTCACTACACGCAACGGACATCGCCCGATACTCGGCTTCTGTGCTCGATTTGAAAACAGTGGCCTGCTTCTTACACTTCTAAGAGATGAGAGAAAGTGCCGAGAAAAACACAGTAGCCAGTGGTAGATTTCTGTGAGAGCGTAACCAGCCCAATTAGCATCCGAATAAGTACGAAGGTCCAGAGTCGTCGTGGAGGAGAAGAACAGTGATCGATCTAGAGTTCCACGTAGGCACCGTATGATGCGCAACACCGCAATCATATGAAGAGTCCGATGAGTAGAAACAAACTAACTGACGACTTGGACAGCATAGGCAATATAAGGGTGAGTCGTAGTTAAGTAAACTAAACTCTCAACCAAACGGCAGTATAAGTCGGGCAGCATAAGAAGATCACCATCGTCACGGCCATATTGAACGTTAAGTTCTAAGGGAGTCTGAACTATCTTCTGATCCGTCAATGATGCCAAGGCGAGAAGATCCTTGGTATATTTACGCTGGCTGAGTAGGATCCCACGTTTAGAACGTGAAATTTCAAGCCCAAGAAAGTATGTTAGATGTCCGAGGTCTTTCATCTTGAAGAATGATTGCAAAACTTCCTTTAAAGCCGAGATATCAGTAGCATCGCTACCAGTCAGAAGTAGGTCATCAACATAGACGGGAATAATGACAATTCCGCGAGAAGTGACGCACAAAAATAAGGATGGGTTATGACTACTTTGAGTAAAGCCAGCACATGTAATAACATCGTGAAAATGTTGGAACTATGCCTGAGGTACCCGTTTGAGGCCATACAGGGCTTTCTTTAGGCGACATACCTTATTGTCGAGGATTAAAGAGCCAAGAGGAGGTTTCAAATATACTATTTCTTGGAGGTCTTTATAAAAAAAAGCATTTTTCATATCCATCTAAGCAAGTGGCTAAGAGCGAACGGAAGATATTGCCAGAAGAGTACGAACAGTTTTCATCTTGGCCACGGGAGCGAATATCCCATCATAATCAATTCCGTATTCCTATTTGTATCCACGAGCAACAGGCCAAGCCTTGTATTGATCCAATGATCCATCAGACTTGAGCTTGACAGAATAAATCCATTTGCTACCAATTAGTTGGTGGTCAGTGGATCAAGTAACAATGTCCCACGTATGATTATCATCCAATGTCGCAAGTTCTTCTGCCATAGCTTTCTTCCAACAACCATGAGTGGCTGCCTGAGTGTATGAAGTAGGAATAAAGACAGTATCCAGAGTAGCATTCATGGCAGACATAAAGCATATCAAGCAATCAGGCTCTCGATGTACACGAGCGTAACGACGTATCGAAGTAGGTTAAGGATCTGCAACAGGTACAGTAGGTTCGGGTTGAGTAATAGGTGGTGGATCTGTACGTGGTCGACACGAGTAAACCTCCAACGGACGAGGGAGAGTACTCGAGGTAAAAAAAAATCAGGAAAGATGGTTAGACCAGGAGATTTCGGGACGTGTGGAGGAGGAAGAGATAAATGGAAGGCAATATGTTCAAGAAAAATAACATATCGTGAAACCCAAACACGACAAGAAATCGGATCATAACATCAAAAACCCTTCTGAGTTTCTCTAAATCCCAAGTACAAACATTTAATCGATTTTAGAGATAATTTGTTATGCTCATGTGAAGCCAGATGAACATAACAGACACAACCAAAAACACAAAATGTGGAATATGCAGGAGGTAAGCCGGTTAGAACAAAGTATGAAGATTTACTGTTCAAAACATTGGTTGGCATCTGCTTTATCAAGTAGACTGAATGTAACATTGCTTCCGCCCAGAAAGAACGAGGAACACTCATAGCTGTCATCAAGGTGTTGGCAGATTCAATAATATGACGATTTTTTCGTTCAGTCACCCTATTTTGTTGTAGAGTATCAGAACAGGTGGTCTGATGAATAATCCTATAACCTTGAAGAAATGTACGAAAATCTATTGAGAGATATTCCCCCTTGAGTCAAAGCGGAGAGTTTGAACTGAACCCGAAATTGAGTCTCCACCATAGAGTGAAATATCTTGAATTTTTTAAAAACCTGTGACATCAAGTGCAGAAAGTAAATCCAGGTGTAACATATGAAGTCATCAATAAATATAACATAATATCGTAACCCAGAGAGAGACATAATTAGTGAAGGACCCCAGACATTTGTATGCACCAGTTCAAATATAAAAGATGATTTTATAGTACTTAGAGGAAAAGAAATACACTTACTTTTTGAAAGACAACAAGATGAATGTAAGACCCGTATCATAGTCCGTACCGTTCCGTGGACTTCCATGGTCGTCCTGGTCGAATTTCGGCAACCCTCGACCTGTATCCGGCGTTTACACGCAATCCTAAGCCGGGTCCTATATACCGAAGTATGCTCGATCCAAAACTTGTATCATAGCGACTGCGTCGTCGCCGCGGTTCTAACATCATGACTCGCACAGCGATCCGATACCCAAACCAGGAGATGTGGGCCTGCGTGCATTCCGAAGAAACACCGCGCGTTGCGAACTTTGAAGGAATCTCTATGACATGTCACATCAAATCAAGTAAGTACACCACCTTACCTCCATGCCACCTTACCCAACAACAAGTACAAGTGGCCTCTCTCTCTCTTTTCCCACAAGTCAACCCTCTCTCTCCCCTCACCACTCCTCTTTTATACATTTTCAAACAAACCCATATTTTTCCTTACAACCACCACATCACCCAATTCATTTAACCCGTTACTTCCCTCTCTCTCTTTCATTTCATCTCTTCACTCCCAAGCATCTCACGTCCAACCTCTCTTCTCTCCCAAACAACACTAAGTGTGGCCCACTTTCCCCACCCTCTCATCTCTCATCCCCACCATCAAAACCTCATCAACCACCATCAAAAGTGTAGGCAAGGAGCTAAGGAGGCTAAGGGAACAAGGAGAAGGCCTAGAGGTGGGTGATCCACGGTTAAATTCTTATTTTAGGGCCCACTTGTTGGTGGGACCCATTTTGATCTATGTAATGTAAGAATGGAGGGCCCATAGTGGCAGGGTCCCTCCTCTCCATCACCAATCTCTCTCTCTCTCTCTCTCTCTCTCTCTCTCTCTCTCTCTCTCCCTCTCTCCATTTGTTTTGATGAAGCGGACCCCACTAATTTATGTTCTATCCGCACCGTCCATCATGGATTGTGGGATTCCACCGTGAAGTGCACACCAGATCCATAGCTTAACTGGCAGACTGAGTGGAGGTACCTCGTTTCAGCACTTGAGGTCTTGGTGTCGATCCCTAGCAAGGGCGGCTAGCATGGGGTGTGTGTGCTAACGTCACCAAGCTGGTGGACGTGGGCCCCACCACATGATGCATGTGTTGCATCGAACCGTCCATTCATGTGAGGCCCACCATCAGTAGAGACGTTGGGCGCTGACAGCGCTAGCCTCCCTCCCTCTTATACGCGCACACACACACCTATATAATATATATTATTGTATATTATAATCATCATACCACTCCAACATGGGCCCCACCTTGATGTATACATTTAATCCAAGCCATCCATTTCATTCTCTAGATCATTTTAGGCGTTGAGCTGAAAAATGAAGTTAATCCGAGTATCTAGTGGGCAGTATCTTGGAAAATGCTGGTCTTTACCGTTAAAAATCCACTTGATGATCCTATACACCAAAATACCTTGGATATTAGACTCGTTTGGCTTGTCTTGAGTCGTAGGAGCGAGTGGACGGAGTGGATTTTGTTGATGCGTGCCCCACTTGTGAAAATCCTTAGAAAAACTCCAAAAGAGAGAGAGAGAGAGGCAGCATGCGTCACTAACTGACGCGCAGCAGGCCTGCTGCGCTGGACGTGAAACAGCCAGGGTCAGTGGGCCCCACCTCAGGCCCCACCGTGATTTGAGTTGAACATCATCACCGTGCATTTAGTGGGCCTCCCTCCTAGCTTCGGGCCGCCCAAAAATCAGTCGTGTACGTGATCCAGGTGGCCCACATCACAGGGAACAGTGGATTGAACGTCTGCTATTAAAACCCTTTTTGGGTCAGTGGATCATATGAAATTTGTTTTTCCTCTTCTTCAGGTTTGTGTGACCTTATCAATAGTTTGGGTGGAAAATAAACATTACGGTGGGCCCCAGGTCCACGTGGCCTTATCAACAGGTTGGGTTGAAAATAAACATTTTGGTGGGCCCCATGTCTGTGTGACCTTGTCAACAAGCTGGGTGGAAAATAAACATTATGGTGCGCCCCACATGAGACCCACTGATGTACGTATTGTAATCCACACCTTCCATTAGTGTGGACCCCACCATGAGGTAAGTACTTCATCTATGTCGTCCACCCCTATGGGACCCACCATGATGCATGTGTTGCACCCAAACTGTCCAACCATTTTTTAAGACAAATTTAAGGCTTGAGGCAAAAATAAGACATATCTAGGATCAGGTAGACTACATTATAGAAAATAGTGGGTTTGAACGTCCACTATTAAAACCTTAGAAATTTTAATGGTGAAAATCCTCATCACCACTAATATTTGGGTGTGGCCCATTTGATATACGCGTGACCCATTGTTGAGGCCCACCTTGATTTGTATAAGGCCCATGTTGTAAGGCCCATTGTGATGTATGCAAGGCCCATGGGTTATGGCCCATTGCAATGTACGTAAGGCCCATTGATGCGGCCCATTGATACGGCCCACTTAACAAATATAAGACCCATGTGATTAGGCCCATCTTGATGTAGTTGTGGCCCATCCGTTGGGGCCCATCTTGATATATACAAGACCCATGTACATGAGGCTCATTTGATGTATTGGAGGCCCATGGGTCAAGGCCCAGTGGGATGTACATGAGGCCCATTATAACGTGATTCCACCATGGTTTATGTGTTGACCTTTATAGCGGGCTATGCCTTGGGAGCAATGATGGTTTGATGTCCACATTGTAAGGATAATGCTGGTTAAATGTCCGCATTGTCACTCTCCCTAAGGCCCATCGATAGGCCCATACTTATAGTGTGTAGGCCGTCTGGCCCCATCTTTGCTATGCACAGAGCCCATCACTATATAACATGCTTAGTATAGATCCATGATTCATGATCATACGCATCATATGTATGCTTGATATGCGGAGTGACTGATCATAGCATATGCCCTCGGGCAGATTGTTTATGGGCTCCTTAATATGCGGAGTTGCCTTTCATGAGCGCGCGGTATGCGCAGGATTTGTTGCATGTGTGGTAGAGTGATTCATGTACTTGCATTTGTGTGATTATGATTGTTGTATGCCCTAGCGACATCAGGGCCATAGCCTCCATAGACACATCGTGGATAGCTGGATTGGATACCGGAAATACTATTTTTAGTATCAGGGCATCATAGATGTCCCTGGGTGAAAATTCCTAAACCCAATGGTACCATAGGATGACTCCAACGTCGAGACCGAGTGGATACACGAGCGCATGAGGGCCGTATACCGGTAAGCTGCGTCTCCAACTGTATCGTGGTCAGTTGGAAAGGGGTGTGACCTTACCCGCCTGAGTGAGGGGGTAATTTCTAGATTGAGTTTAACCAGCTTGAGGAATGGGTCCGCTATCGACGAGCCAGGCCCGATATTGACAGGCGGATAATGAGGTCTTTTCCACTCTCCCAGTTGTGCATTCGGATAGGGGCGGCAAGCTGACGTGGAGTGTACTAGACCCCGGTAATTATCCAGAATGAGAACTGTACTAATATATGATTTCCACTGTTAAAATTTACAGGGCCCATCATAGCGTTTATTTTTCATCCAGTCTGTTCATAAGGTCACAAAGACCTGAATTAAGTGGAGAAACAAATTTCACATTGATCCAGAACTTTTGCGCTCCCAAAAAGGGTTTCAATGGTGGACGTTCAATCCCCATTGTTTTTGGCAGTGTGGTCCACTTGATATGCAATGTTGATAAAGCACGTGCATCAAGGTGCATCCCACCATCCAGCAATCTGGACGGTGGAGATAAAACACATATATTATGGTGTGGTCCACGGTCTAGATGGACGAACAGCATGGACGTGAAACAAATACATCACGGTGGGGTGACAAGTTCACCAAATGAATGGACGGACAGCATGGACGTGAAACAAATACATCACATTGTTGGCGTCGGATTCGGCGATCGGAAATTTTATGAGCCCGATTTACGAGTTTGGGGCGTGACAATGAACAAGAATAATCCAAATCTTTTCTATTAAGAGAAACCCTCCCTAACATGCCAGAAAAAAATAATTGAATTAATCTATCGGAATGTGGATGACCCAGGTGAAAGTGCTATAGTTTCCACAATTTATTTGCCGAACAAATATCTGATGAAGATGGAGAAAAGAAACAACGAGTCGGAGTGACAGATGTATCAAAGTCCATCACGTACTGACGACTATGCCGCCTACCCATCTCAAGTACCTTCCCCATTGTCAAATCCTGCACAAAACAACAGTTGGGAAGAAATATGACTAAGCAGTTATTAGATGTGAGTTGATCAAATGAAATTAAATTGGAAGAGAGGTGAAGGACATCAAACACACCACGAAGGGTGAACTGGCGATGGGCAAAAGGAGAGAAAGTCAATGATCTAACGGACTGAATAGGTAGTCTAGTGCCATCCGCAGTAAAAATAGTCTAATTTTCGATGTAAGGACGAATGTCACAAAGATGGGATATAGCATCAGTCATATGATTGGAAGCACTCGAATCGAAGAATCATGTAGAAGATGGGGATATACCTAACATACCGGCCGCAGAAAGGGCCTGAACGATTTGCTGGAGCATCACAGGAGTCAAATGTAATGAAAGACCTTCAATAGAAACAGTGGATGCAGTATCACTAACAGATGATTCGGAAGAAATAGTGGCAACAGTAGCAGAAAGAGCACGACCACGGCCACGACCAATACGTCCATAGCCGAAAGAAGATGCATAAGCATGTGTATGGCAGTCCTGAATACCATGACCAGTCCATCGACAATAAGCGCATTATTCTTTGCATTGAGTGACGACATGACCCACCTTGTTGCAGCCGCGACAAGGCAAAGGAGTGGAACCACGTGTTGGTGTAGTGATGGACACAACAAGCACTATATCAGATGATTCCGAAGTTGATGAAGGAAGAGAGAACTTTCAGTCGTTGTTCCTCAGCCAATAAATCATTAATAACCAAATTCAATGAAAGAGTAGGGCTACGGTTCAAGAGAGCAGCCCAAAAATGCTCAAATTTCGGACGCAGCTTCATAAGAAACTATCAAACTTACGCACTCTCGTGCATAGTTTGGAATATCTTAAAGTCATGAGAAAATGTTGGATCTATCATAGCCATCTTTGTCCAAATTGTGACAATTTGGGTGTAAAATGCTTGAATGTTGTCATCACCTTGAGTTAGGTTAACGAGATCCTATTCCAGGCGATATAAACGAGCTGCATTACTCTGCTGATAAATTGTCTAGAAATGCTCCCACATTGTCTTAGCAGTGCGATGAAGTGTGAGGCTAACAGCAATGGACCAATCAACCGAATCGAGAATCCACGTAATAATCCGTCCATTATTCATTTCCCAATCAACTAATTTGTCGGCATTGTGGA
Source organism: Magnolia sinica (assembly GCF_029962835.1). NCBI lineage: Eukaryota > Viridiplantae > Streptophyta > Magnoliopsida > Magnoliales > Magnoliaceae > Magnolia > Magnolia sinica. Next base: position 81,434,947 of record NC_080582.1, read on the forward strand.
AGTGGGGATAGTAACAGATCCATCAATTAGTCCCCACAAACCACGACCCTTGAGGAAGTTCTGAAAATGGATGGCCAATAGAGAATAGTTGGTACTATCAAAACTACAACATGGGGCCTCTGTACGTGATGAGTCCTTGTCCATTGATCTGAAGTAATGTAAAGCATGCAAAGAGTCACGGTAGAAGAAGGTTTTAGATGCACCTTGCAGCAGGAGATACCCAAGGGATTGCAGTTTCTGGATCTGGCGTAATAGCAACAGCAACAGGGGTTGCTGGATCTGGAACGAAGTTTGGCAACAACAACATATCGGAGAGCAGAGGGGCATGCAATAGGGGTGGTCGGACAAGCAGGGGCGACGCTGTAGGGGTGGTCAGACGAGCAGGGGCGACGCTATAGGGGTGGTCAGACGAACAGAGGCGACGTTGTAAGGGTGGTCGGACGAGCAGGTGCAGTTGGATGACGCTGTAAAGGTGGTCGAACGATGCAGTAGGGATGGTCGGACGACCCAAGGGCGGTCAGACGAGCAGGGATGGTGGCTGGACGTAGCAGGGATGGGGGTCAGACACAGTAGAGATGGTGGCTGGACGCAGAAATGGTCGGATCTGACAGTTGGTGCCGGTTTTGGATCAGTGAAACTTTGATACCATGTAAACAGCGAAAAAACAGAGAGGAGCTGAAAGATTTTCAATATTTGAGACAACCCAATGGGGTTGAATATATAGAAATTACAGTCATCTATACAAGGAAAATAATAAAATCAGAATCCTCTACCTATGAAAATGAACTATACAAGATATAATAGCTATACAAGGTATACAATGTATACAAGGCATGTGAGCTTGTCTAACAATTTGATGCCATCGAACAAGTATTCGATGTCATTGAGAAAATTTGAAAATTGCATGTTAGTTGTAGGACACTTTAAGTGTCCTGCACGATGTCATCAAATGAGTTTTGATGCCATTGATGAGCTATTGATGCCATCGAAGTCCTACTTGATGTCATCGAAAAAATTCAAATTTTACATGTTTAGTCGCTGAAACGTTTTGGTGTTTAGTTCGATGACATCGACAGTTCGTCAATGCCATCAAAATCTCATCGAAAGTGTCATCGAATAATCGCGCAGAGCTACGTAAGTGCGGAATTTGTTTCCTATTTCGATTGTGATTCTCATAAAAGTTATATATATATATGCGGAATTTGTTTCCTATTTCGATTGTGATTCTCATAAAAGTTTTATATATATATATATATATAGTGTAATTCAGAATAGGAAGTATCTTAAGGCTTTCTAAATTGTTTATAAGGTTTTAAGGATGTACTTGGATTAATTCGAGACTTATTTGAATCGGGTAATTTCTATCTCTTGTAATTTTCTGCTTTCATAGTGATATATATTGATTCATACCGTTATTTTTTCTCACAATTTCCTACACCATGTAGCAGAGCCGTTGTGTTAAAATCAACGGATAAGATCAATGTAAATTATAGCTCTAATATATCATGCTACTCCACAAACGACTCCATTTAGAAAGTATAATGATACAAGGAGTATTGGCCAAAACACCAATAGCTCTAAAGTTAATGGGGAAGGAAAGGTTGATCCCTATATGTTGGTCCTCCTAGGTAAATTTAGGCGAGACCTATCCTCGAGTAATTCTTGCTTTCTGCTTTGCACAGGTCTCCGAATCGCATAGTCTCATGGTAGACCACACCTCATGGGTCACCCCACTCCATTCCAATATAGAAATATGATGCATCTTTGGAATCAAATCAAGATACCTACGTCAAGTAATATATTTATTTAGTTGATAATTACAAGAATATGTAGAAAAGATACAAGATTGTAGGATATTTTAATAGATATACATGAATCCATCTATATATCTATAACATGAACAGTACTTACTAACTGCATTTCATCACAGTAAGCCTTTCTACTTTGCTAAAACTTTGCCTTGTAAAAGAATATATGAAGGCCTTTAAATCTAATTGAAGTATAGTTAGACAGGTAGAAATTGAGGGGCACATGTCTCGGTTCATAAAAGTGGGTCGGGCTCCTTCAATAACACGAGATCATTTTTAAAACCTCGGTGATGATCACATGGATGACTTCAGTGAAACTATCTACACCATCCAAATTGTGGGTCACAATCCAAATGGAACATATCTCCAAAACTACAACAGTTTAGCTATTCTAATCGTCTAATTGATGGATATTGAATAGATTATTAGAACTAAAATGGATAGTCGTCCAAATTTTAAGGAGATCATATGGTAAATATCATCTTCTCAATGTAGTGTTTGGGTTGTGTTGTATTTAAGTTTGGGTCAGGAATCAGATGGCTTGGATTATCCTGAAACCATGTCATGTGTTGGTTGAGTTGGGTAGGACAGATTTCCCACTAATGTCTTATTGCTGTAGAGGGGCGCGGCCGGATTGCGTACTACCCCCATCAGGACCGTGCTAGGGATGGATGGGTCCTGGGGCTCTGTGGGGCCCACAGTGATATATATATATATATATATATATATATATATATATATATATATATATATATATAGAGTCATGCTCCCCTGTGAACCTACACACGTGGGCACCTTTGCACACGTGTCATGGGTGTCTAATCTGAACGGTCCATGTGATGCGGAATCCCATGAAACCTCATGTGACAAATTTTGACTCTGATCTAAAATTCTGGTGGGCCATAGTTAAGAGAAATGCAAATCAAGGGAAAAAACTGTTTTTATTTTTCATGGGCCATCAAAGTTTTAGATCAAAGTAAAGCTTGGCTTGGGGGGTTTCACGAGGTGCTGCTTCACATGAACGGTTCAGATTTTGGATCCACATCACATAGGATGGGTTCTCAAAAAAGTTCGTACGTAGTACGTACGAACTGGTTCGCCGGTGAGCGTTTCCGTATACACACACAGCTCGACCTCACGGGAGCTAATTGTGAGGTGGAGCGCATAGTACCTTTTGAGAACCCATCATACCTGATGTGGATCCAAAATCTGAACCGTTCATGTGAAGCAGCACCTCGTAAAACCCCCTGGGCCGAAGTTTTACTTTGATCTAAAACTTTGATGGGCCATGAAAGATGAAAACAGCTTCCTCCCTTGATTTGCATTTCTCTTTGCTATGGCCCAGAATAATTTTATATCAGGGTGAAAATTCTTCACATGGGGTTTCACGGGATTCTGCATCACATGGACCGTTCAGATTAGACATCAATGGCACGTGTGCAAAGGTGCGCACGTGCGTAGGTGCGCAGGGGAGCATGACTCTATATATATATATATATATATATATATATATATATATATTATGCACGCCCTACTCCATTTATTTTGAAAGATCGTTTTAAGGCATGAGCCCGAAAAGGAGGCAGATAGAAGTCTTGAGTGGACCACACCACAGGAAGCAGGGTGGCAATGACACTGCCCACCGTTGAAACCTTCCTAGGGCACACCGTGATGTTTATTTACCATTCAATCTATTCATAAGGTTAGAAAGACATGGATGAAGGGAAAAAATAAATATTATCTTGATATCAGCTTGATCCAAAACTTGTGTGGCCTCCATGAGGTTTTCAACAGTAGGTGTTCCATCACCACTGTTTCCTGTGGTGTGGTCCACTTGAGCCTTATCTCTACCTCGTTTTTCGGTTGATGTTATAAAATGATCTTTCAAAATGGATGGACGGCATGGATAAAACACATACATCAAGGTAGGCCCCACAGATCCCCTGCCAGGACCATTGGTCTCTAGCTAGGTGCTGATGAGGGTAGTACCCAATCCGCGTCCCTTGCAGACCATCTGAGCCGTACAAAAGGTGGGCTGCGTCATAAAGATCAATTGAGGTGAAAACCTGGATGGCCCACTCATCGGGAGGGTTAATAATCGGACTGTTGATGGTCTAACTAAATGGAGACTCATGCCACAAGTGGATTCATCCTTATTTCACCCCAGCTGATCTTATGGTGCAGCCCACCTTCTGAACGGCTCGGATGATTTCTCAGTTATCACATAAGTTCTTATGTTCGAAAATTTTCACGTGAGCAGCAGTCTTTGGAAATTGGCCCATCAAACTATGGCAGGCCCAGGCCCATAACAAGCCCATTCAGTCCAGTCTTGTTGTTTTAGGCCCAAACCCCTATAAACCTGGGCCTGCCCTGTTTACCAATCAAGCTTAAAAATCAGGCCCATACCTAACCCATGGCTGTCTATAGAAGCTCAAGTCAGACCCATATGTCGTAGACTCAAATCCACGTGCCGGCCCGCCAAGTTGCCAGCTCTGATTAAGTTACCACTCCGTCCGGCAAAGGTGGCAATGGCATGCATTTCAAGTGGTCGGAAAATCAAGCGAGTCCGCTCATCAAGAGCCAGTGGGCCTGATTTAGACAATCATATCACGTGGGGCCGCCTGATGAGTGGACCGAACTATTTTCACTGGCCGATCCTCATTTGGGGCCTAACCTTTTGAACATGTACAGTGTGACAACATGTGGCATGTCGGCACGTGTGCTGGGGTTGTATACTAACCGTAGTGTATGTGATCATTCATCCATAGAACATTTCCAGGCCATAAGATATTGTTAGACTCTAGACCCAGTCCATGAGAAAGAACTCGTACGAGCCCACTTGCTAGTGGCCCAATGGCTATGGTGTGGCCCATTTCTAGTGGGCCCACCTACGCTACCTATTGATAGGCACTGCTCGTGATGCATCTAACGGTCAGATCAGTGGCCCACCACTTATATGGGCCTTAGCCCAATCACACCAATCGGAACTTGGAACTTCGTAGTCTGACCAAAGAGTTATTATGCTGTGACTCGACTTTCAGATTGTACGAGCAGGGCCCATGGTTAGTGATCCGAACCATTGATATTCCTGACTCGGTAGGGCCCAGATAATCAGTGGGCCATCTTGCTTTCTGGGCCAGGCAATTTTAGTGGTGGACCCAACCTGAGAGCGGTCGATTGGCCTCAGCAGCTCTCTTTTGTACATGGAAGGCAGTCAGTTGACTGGGCCACCAATCAGGCCTTAGGGCCAGTCACCCATCTTAGTTTGGGCTGGACCTACATTCATGCTTTTGACCCAACTCACCCATTTCTGCCTTATCATTTGTGAATCGAGAAAAATCAATGTATTATGCATCTGTGGAACATGGCCCACTGGCCCATCTCCAGCCCAGTAGGGTCCAGCTTAGGCCTGAGATGGGCCATCTAGGATCTCCCGCCCGATTTTTAAACTGCCATTGTGGGCCTATCAAGACAGGCTTATTTGCATTTCAGCTTTTCTTCTCAGCCCAGCCTGGGCCTGTTGCCAGCCGTTGACTGTGCAACAACATGGCAAGTGTGATCTAAACCATTGATCCAGTGGACCCCACCATCCAACTAATCATGCACCATTATCTTCCCCATTAGATGCACTCAGAAAGGGGAAACAACATATGAGCAGGCCCATGGGGCCCAGGAAACCATTGTGGCCTATCAAGACAGGCCCATTTGTACTGGGCTTGGGCCCTGATATGTAAGACCCTACTAAGATGGGCTCATATCATTTTATATCCTGCAATCTTTCATTCCAATCATCCCTCATCCAACGCATGCATTACGCACATGGGTGATTGGTTTTCATTTCTCTAGATGTCTATTTATTTGTGCATGTGTGACCCACCTGATCAACGGATGGATGAAGAACACTTACAATGGGAAGTCATGAATACGGATTTGATCTATTTTCGAATTGGGTAGGATAGCACCCGGGCGTATCAACGTTTCATACTTAGCCTCAGGCTTACTATTCTAGGTCCATGCCAACTTGGTCCTTGGGCCTTTGATTATCCATCGGCTTAGTAAGCCCAGCTCAAACTCAATATAAATAAGTCATACTATTGAACCAGAAAAAACAACAAGCGATGAAACCAAAAATAGACAAAGCCTTTTTCAATCTTGATTTACTCCATTATTTTAGTCATGCCTTAATGGATGGATGTAGTGGATGTCGCATGGTCATCAGGTCTAGTATCCAATCCATTCATTAGAATTGTACACATATTGATGCCGTAGCTCAAGATTAGGTTGATCCATTGGTTAGAGGCCCACATTTTGCAAAACAAATGTACGGCTCTAAAACACTTGATTGAAGTTTTCTAACCAATCTACTTGTTTCCAATATTGGGGTCTACCTTCTAAGTGGACCAAATAAATTTTGGAGGAAAAAATGGAACCGACAAGTGGATGGATTTGATCCTGAACCTACTTACCATGATGGCACGTGTGGAGGTATATAGCGAAAAGCCTAAATTTACAGTTTTTTTTAATGGAATAATTAATAATTAATCAAACACGCTCAAAGTCTTTAAAATACTTTTTAGAATTAAAATTTAAAAAGAAATATTTTGTTAGCAAAGCCAATCGGATCTTTAATTTTTGTAAGTATATATTTTTTAAGATAAATTTATGAGTGATTAAACCTTAAATATTTCATGCATGCTACGCTATCTTTATTGAAGGTATTTATCCCTAGAGCTGTACATGAGTCAAGTTAGCTCGACTGGCTCTCTCAACTCAACCCGTAAAAACTTGACTTGCCTCATCTCAAAGTGGATTTGAACCAAGTTGAGTTGGTTTTTAGAGTTCAAAAAATTTTCGAGCTGAAATGGAGCTTGTTTGAGCTCAAATCGACTCATAGCAAATCTCAACTCGAATAAGCTTAATGACTTGATTGTTCTAATATTGATGTTACTCGCCAAGTGTTTAATTAAGTGCCTCAATGAAGTATTTGTCGCGGGTGCATACATCGTTCATTGGATCAGCTAGTAGTGAGGAAAGACTGGATACAAAACAAATTACTATAAAATTAATAATAATAATAATAAAACTTCGCATTATAAAATTGTCCTCAAATTATGATTTTAATATTACTCGCGGAGTGTTTGATGAAATACTTATAAATTACCATTATTATTTTGCATAATATGAACAATTGAATATTCATTTTATGTGTTAGAAAATGTCATACAAGCTTAAATTCAGCTTGAACTGGCCCGAGCTGCTGATCAAATTGAACCGAGCTAGCCAGTTGAGTTAGCCAATCAAGCTTAAGGACTGAGCTGAGTTAAGCTCAAGCGGAGGTTAGCTACAGCTACTGACTGAGCCAAGCTGAGCTATGCCAAGGTCAACCCCGATCAACTTGTACACACCACTATTTATCCCATACATTACTTCACACAAGGTTGTTATGCCTAAATCATCACGTCACTTCCATCAAATCATCGCTCTCTAAGAGGTTGACCTACTAGAGAACGGTGTAATAATGTATATTGAGAGACTTTAACATTTCTCTGTATGCACAGAAACATGTTGGCTAAAGGTTTATCTTTCATGTCAAATAAACACTTTCACTTAAAAGCATGAGCTTTTAGAAAAGTAATCACCTTAGATTTGGGCATTTAATCACTGCTTTTTTTTCTTTTTTTTTTTCTCATGCCATGGTCGCCTTAGATTTGGCCTTGCCTCATTTTCTGGCTCATGTGATAAAATATCAGTATAAAATGGATGGAGAGCGTGGATAATACACATGCATCATGGTAGGACCCACATAACACCGTCCAGTAGCTATGTCCCTACTGGTAGCGTCGACATCCAATCCTGATTGTTCGGCCATGCCTGTATATGGTGAGACCGACCTGATGGACGGATACGTGCATCACACCAGCACACTTGTAAGGCCAGCATCTGTACAGAAGATCTAAGCCGTCCACTAGACAGGGTCTGCCACGCTCATCTATTGGTTGAAAAATCGGCTACTCGTCAGTTGACCTGCTTATGTGAAGAATGGACGGATGAGAAAACGAGAAAGGACCAGCCACTTATCGTAAGTAATCAAAACAGCTATTTTTTCCATTAACGAGTCACGTATTTAGAAGATCACGTCCGTACAAAAAGGTGGGCCACACCACGACGATCACCTGATATGAAAAGTAGGATGTAGATTCGTTGTATCTGGGGAACCGCCATGATCAGTGCAGCCCTGACTATAGGGCCCACCTTCATGTATATGTTTTATATCCACGACATCAAACTGCTTTGCCAGCTTATTTTAAGGCATGAGCTCAAAAAATAAAGCAGATCCAAATCTCAGGTGGTCCACATCATAGGAAACAATGGCGATTGAATGCCGGCCGTTAAAAAATTAGTAGGGCCCACCAGAATATTTATTTGCCATCCAATCTGTTGATAAGGTCACACATACCTGGAAGAAGGGATCTAAAACACAAATATCAGCTTGGTCCAAAGGTTTTGTGGCCCCTGGAAGTTTTTATTTATTTATTTATTAATGATCGGCATTTAATCACGAGTGTTTCCTGGTCCACCTGAGTTTTGGATCTGCTTCATTTTCAGGGTCATGCCGTAAAATGACACATTAAAACGGATGGATGGCGTGGATGAAAAACACATACATTACAGTGGGTCCCACAGTAACGGATCCACCGACCGTTGGTTCCTCGGATGCACTGAATCCGCGTCCAAACTGAGCTAGCCACACATCTGGAGGGACGCGTGTCAATATAAACGGACCACGGGTGGTATGACGCAGTGGACCGGTACACCCCACCCATTTTCGGACGCGGATTGGTACTACCCCCACCAGAGCTTAGGCAGAGACGGACGGTCCTGGGGGGGATATGTGGGACCACCTTGATGTATTGGTTTTATCCACACCGTCCATCCATTTTGAAATACCATTTTAAGGCATCACCCCGAAAGGGATTTAGATCTAAGAATCAAGTGGACCACACCATAGGAAAGAGTGAGGATGGAATACCAACCATTGAAAGCCTCACGGGGGCCACAGAAATTTCATATGAAGCTGCTTTTATGTTTTCCCTCCATCCAGATCTATCTGACCTTATAAACAGTTTGGATGCCAAACAAACATCACGGTGGGTGGGCCTCAGGAAGGTTTAAACGGTGGGCGTCATTGTCACCGTTGATTCTGTGGTGTGGTCCACTCAAGACTTCCATCCGCTATGCATTGACATGATCTGTGAAAATGGCGTGGATAAAATACATACATCACGGTGGGCCCCACAGAGCCGTTCCCAGGACCGTCGGTCTCTAGCGAGGTCCTGATTGGGGGGTGGTACGCAATCCGCTTCCTAAATGGATGGACGGCGTGGATAAAACGCATGGATCATGGTGGGGCCCACCGAGCTTTTCCACCACCAAGCTGGGTGTTGTTGGGGTCGCCACCGAAGCCGAGTCCTTTTTTCTCAAGACAAGAAGGAAAACGGAGCTCTCTATTGCAGAAGGCCGAAGCTCTCTCTCTCTCCACAAATCTCATCGGCCTTTTTCTTCTTCAGGTACGGATTCCTCTCTCTCTCTCTCTCTCTCTCTCTCTCTCTCTCTCTCTCTCTCTCTCTTCTCAAAACCCTAGATTTCTTCAGATCATCTTTTCCTCATTCCACCCAATTCGCAATCTACACTAATAATCTTCGGTCGGTTCGAATCGGATCGACCGCTTCAGATTCGCCTTCGTACGATCCGTTCGATGCCTTTTTCTTCTTTTTTTTTTTCCGTCCATTATTGGCGAGCGTCTTCGTTGAATTCCAACTGTTCTGATCCGAAATGCAATTTCTGAAAATTTTCCTACTTGTTAATTTTCATTTGTAATTCTGTGTAGTGATGCTTGCAAGAGACTGGTAAAAGCACCGATAAGAATCTGTGGTGGTTGACAGATCGAAGGAATTCATTAATCTCCGACAGTTAACAGGTTCTTTTTTTTTTTTTTGCGGGGTTTCTGTTCTCTTATTTATTTGATTTTCCAGATCTGTTGTTGTCATTTGCTTATTTTGCTTCGATCCATCTCGTTTCATCTAGAAATTATAGGTTTTTTCAGCTGTTTTGATATATTCTTGTGAATGTCTCTTCCGTTAGTTTTCACCATATAACTTGTTTTTGTGTGTGAATTAGCATGGGGCAGAAGGTTTGAGAGAATGCTGGCCTTGGATAACGTGCCTGGCTCCCACCATCAGATGGCATGTTTTGTCAGAGATCTGGCCTTTCATCAGTTAGGTTACTGTGAACATGTCCTGGACGTAAATAGTTTTTTTTTGCTGACCAGGCGAGTCGAACTTGTATTAGAGAAATGGACAGTTGGAAAAGAAGTCCAACAGTTCAAATTCATTGAACGTGTGCAGTTTAGGAAGTGAGTTACTACCCTGAATTTTGGTATATGGCGTGTTCACAGGTTTACCTGCCTGATGAATGGCAGAGTATATGGAGTGTAATTTTTGTAACAATAGGAGTGAGAATGAGGAATTAGTGAAGATAGCTGACCAATAAGTTTCCCAAAATGTCTACTTTCGATATCTTGGGTCGATAATGAGAGTGGAAAGTTTGAGAAGGATGTTGCTCATAGAATTCAAGCAGGGTGGAAGAAATGGAGATGGATCTTTGGAGTTCTATGTGATCGTTGTGTACCACTCAAACTGAAAGCGAAATTTTATAGGATGGCTATAAGACTAGCTGTGCTTTATGGGATATAATGTTGGTCAGTTAAGGAACAACATGTTCATAGGATGAGTGTAGTTGAAATTAATGCATTTGAGGAAATTTAGGAGTAGCACCAATAGGCAATAAGATGAGGAAAAGTAGACTTAGATGGTTCAGTTATGTGCAACGGAGACAAAGAACCACATTAGTTAGGACTTAGGAGGATTGAGTTGGTACAAGATGAAGGTTCTAAAAGGGCAATGAAAATGCCCAAAAGGACGTGGATGGAGGTAGTAAGAAAATGCTTGAAGACCTATGGTCTAAATGAAGTTATGTCCCTTGACAGAGTGGAATGGTGGAAAAAGATTCACTTAGCTGACCCCAATTAGTTGTTATAAGGTTTAGATGAGGATGACTATGATGTATTGGCTATTTAAGTACATATTCTTATTGCATTAGGGCTGAAACTCTGATACATATTGAAGGACCAAAATCGATAATTTTGGTGCATGGTTCCATTAATAATTTGAAAACTCGACTCAACTCAAGAGTCTATTTGGTCGAATTTACTAGAAGACTCGGCTGAAAACACAACTGGACTTAAACATGGGAATGGTGAAAAAGTTAAAATTTGAAAAGATGCTTGGGCGATGGATTACTCCTTTGTGATTGAGTTTCCAAAGTTAGCCAAATTAGCGGTGGATATTGATATTTCGGTGGTGGGCTGTTGGTTTGCTAGTGGATCTTTGGAGGTGTGGTCACCTCCTTGTTGTCAGATTCTTTCGGATGAAGACTTTGAAAACTTTTTTCTCCTCCATCAAATTCACATTTGTATATTCAGTTCACGAAGAACAAGATAGGATGGTCTAGCGGATTGAAAGTTCAAGGCATTTTTTTTAATTTCATCTTTTTACGCTTTGGTGCACCCTCCCTCGCTTGGGGGTTGTGTTCTGACGGCTTGGCTATGGCGGTATGGGCCACCCTCGGAAGTGGCAGCTTTTTTTTTTTTTGAGAGGTAACGATAATTATTAGAAACCACAAACAAAGTGGGAAAGAACACAAAAAACAAAAAGAAAAGGAAAGACTAAAGGCCCGAAAGGGCTACAATGATGTAAGGATCAAAGTCCTTCAAACCCGAAGCCCACTCAGTAACCCAAGTAAGAGCCCTATGGAAGGTACAATCCATCGCTTCAAACTTATTCTCAAAGCACCTTTTATTTCTCTCACCCCAAACAGCCCATAGGATAGCCATTGCAGAAATTATGGCATTTTTGTGGCTTGTTGCTAGAAACAAGATCCTAACTATCACTATTCTTAGAAAGCATGGAATGGTGATTCCAAATGTGTTCTTTTATGCAAGGCTAGTGTGGAGACGGTAGACCATCTTTTCATCCATTGCTCTTTTGCCTGGTCGGTTTAGGAGTCTATCCTATCATCCTTCAAGGTGTAGTGGTGCATGCCCGCTTCGGTGGATAGTTCATTGGAGACTAGGCATGGGGTTTTCTTTTTGAAATAAGTTTGTGTGGAGTGGCATATGGCAATTTTGGTGGCCTTTTGGTCTATTTGGGCGGAAAGGAATGGGGGATGTTTCAACGAGATTCCAAAAAGTTGGAGGGCAAAGTTCTTGGTTGCCGAATGGGCTTCTTGTAATGCACTTTTGAAACATAGCAGCTTGCTTTTTGCTAGATATGGCTATAAGTTTTCTGGTGCCATCTTGTTGCCTTCTTAATAAAACCCCTTTATCTTTATTATTAAAAAAAATGACTGGACCCAAAACTAAAAATTAAATAATTAATAATTATTTGCAGATATAACATATTAAAATGCATAAATTCATAAAAATTCTGAAAAGTTAACACAAAACCCAGGAAAAACTGAGTACCAGTTTTTTACCCGACAAGAATTGAAAAGGCTTTAACGAGTTTCTCCTCAGGTTGAGTTGATTCTATCAAGTTTGAATTCGACTCTATGAGTTTTTAAACTATCATGTGGTAAGCTGAAGTTGTTTATCAAGTTGCATATGCTACAGTAGGTTCTAACTGATTTGTACTATCAGTTCTATTAAGTCTGATTGTGTAGTGTGCATGAACCTTTTGAGCAATGCTGCAGTTTTCTTGTCGATTGTCCGTGATGGTGCAGGAGGGCCCACCCTTTGCTAACACAATCCGTCAATCTCATGAGCCCAGTTGTGATTGTGGATTGGTGATGCTATGATATCTCCTGTATCAGATTATCCCAAGCTGCCAGTGTAAATGGTTAATTACAACAAATGGTTCACATTTAATGGGGCAAAATTGAATGGTCAGCAACATCTGATGGGAAAGATCTTTGATGTTTGTCTAACCCTCCATGGAACCTACCATATGAACAATTTGGATTTCCAAAAGTTGTGTCCAATATGTACAGTTTGTTTGTCTGCTGAAGAAATGTTGAATTGAACATTGTATGTTTCCTCCTAGGATCAGTGCCTTTTTAGTAATTGAGTGTAGCCTCTCTCTCTCTCTCTGAGACTGCTTGTAAAGGGGAGGTTTGTTGCAATTGAGGCTGTTGATTGAGGTTATATCTCTCGGTCATTTAGTTTGTGGTTCTTATTATTATTTTTTTTTTTCAGCTGCCAAAAACTTGGGAAATCTAATGGCTATGATAGATGAGCCACTCTATCCAATCGCTATTTTGATAGATGAACTGAAAAATGAAGACATTCAGCTGCGATTGAACTCAATCCGCAGGCTTTCAACCATTGCACGGGCCCTTGGGGAGGAAAGAACTAGAAAAGAATTGATTCCTTTTCTTAGTGAAAACAATGATGACGATGATGAAGTACTTCTTTCAATGGCCGAAGAATTGGGGGTGTTTATTCCCTATGTTGGGGGAGTGGAATATGCCCATGTTTTACTTCCCCCATTGGAAACTCTTTGCACTGTGGAGGAAACTTGCGTAAGGGACAAAGCTGTGGAATCATTGTGTCGTATTGGAGCCCAGATGAAGGAAAGTGATCTGGTAGATTGGTTCATCCCTCTGGTAAAGGTAAGCTCATTGAACTTTATTCACTTGTGCATTTTCTTTGGTTCTCTTCAATGGTTGGTCACTGCTGGTCTCACTTTTCTTGATGAGATTTTGATTAGCAAACATAGAGTGATTCTAATTTTCTTGGATGTCTTGTGGTTAGTTTACAATATTCTTGGAAATGTGATTTCATTTTGCTATTCATGGCTAAACCAAGAAATCTCGCATCAAAACCTTTTTCATGTGTCATGATCTTGCTCTTTAAACTGTAGAATACAGATAAATGTAGATATAGACAACCCATGATAACTGGATCATTCGGAAAAACTGGAATACCCAACTCAGATGCTTGGATATTTGCACAAGGTATCCGCTACACAGAGGCTTGGAATTCTAATTCAGAAGGGGTTTTGAACTCCTGACCTGGTAGTTACATAGAATCTAGAGAGAAGCACATAGATTGGACTGCTACAACCTTTGCCCGGCCCCAATCTTTTCTGCATTCATACCTGTATCCATACTGGGGTGCAATAGTCCAAAAGAATATGAGTTTTGCATTTGTTTTTGAGATTCTAAAAGTATGATCACATTTGTTGCATCGTGTCCAGTCCAATGTTTTTTTTTTTTGTGTTGACTAACCTATATCATCTTTTGCCCTTCAGAAAAGAAAAAGAAAACCCATTGCTTTAGTGCTTTTCTTGCACAGCTTTCTTTCCTCAAGTTTTCATATTTGACACTTTTAGTTTGTTGCATTTTTTTTTTGTCTATTCCACTTCTCCTTACAATAAGTTTGAACCTCCAGAGGCTAGCAGCAGGGGAGTGGTTTACTGCTCGAGTTTCCTCATGTGGACTGTTTCATATTGCTTACCCAAGTGCACCAGAGTTGTTGAAGGCAGAATTACGTTCTATATACAGTCAGTTGTGTCAAGATGATATGCCTATGGTGAGAAGATCTGCTGCATCAAACCTAGGAAAATTTGCTGCTACAGTTGAACCAAGCCATCTGAAGACTGATATTATGTCTATATTTGAAGATCTAACACAGGATGGTATTGACCTTTTTCTTTCTTACTGATTTTATTGAAGATTGATGGATGTATATTTGAACATGCTTCTGGTTTATGCCGTTGCCTTTTAGTAGTTATTCATTATCATCCACACCATCACCATTGTCATCCTCATCATCATAGCCTTATGCAAGCTATTTGGGGCTGGCTTTACCTCTTTTTTTGGGCCAAAACAGGAATTCTCATGGTAGCTTGGCAAAAGTTGGATGGCTGGCTTTGCAACTAACATGAGCCCTCCTTTACTCAGGCTGCGGACTGCGGTCCATGTGGTGCAATTGCTACCAAGTGGAATTGAATACCTTTCTTAGTTACTATGTTTGTGAATTGATACTTCCTGTACTTCATTTTGGTCATGTTAGTGTTGAATTTATGTATAGAATGTGCTTGATGCGCTTCTTAATCAATTCTCCTTCAATTGTACTTCATTTTGATTATGTTAGTGGTAATTTGTTTTATAGAATAGATGCTTGGCAGCATGCCTCTTAATCGATGTCCTTCCAATTGCCTTCCACTACCATTATATTGTGGATTCTGTATGCAAGAAATTGAGTAGGTACGGTGGGGTAGGGAAAATATGGGAAGGTGATCTGGAGGTTAGCTCTTTTGGCCGGTATTTGGGCTCTATGGGGGAAGGGAATAATCAATGTTTTCAAAATTGAAGTGAGTCAATGGCAGAGGTATATAGAAGGGTTAAGTTGGAGGTTATGGGGTGGGCTTCATGTCTCAAGTCCTTTGTAGAGTGTAATCTTTCCCCTTCATGTTGGGCATCATCAGTGTAATTTGCCTTAGATTTTTTTTTCTTTGGCTCTTTTTAATAAAATATCCTTACCTTTCAAAAAAAGAAAACGAGGAAGAAAAGAAGAAATTGAGCAGGTAATTGTTTCCATTGTTTATGATTGCATTTACTAATTGCATCCACACTTCTATAGCAAAACATGACATTTTTTTTTTCTCGTGCAACAGTTTTGTTGTTGCATCTGCAATCTACTGTCGATGTAAGCAACCCAATCCTTTGAATGAAAATTGTAAATAAATAGACAACAGGTGTGAACTTATGCAACCAAGGATCTCTCAAGCTGGAAACCTCATTTCAGTCTTTAGTGTGAACTCTAACTCTCCCCAACTTTACACGTTTCTAAATGGTCAACATTCTTTCTTCTTTCTAGTCATCTCTTTGACTTCTCATTAGTTAATTGTAGCTTATTTTCCAATGCTGGGGAAAAGGTAGCCCACACATTAGCCCAATATTTCCTTGAGCAATCAACTCTAATTTTATGTACGAGTTGGTGACTGTTTCTTGATGACATTTCCTTATTTCCACTAACACTAACAAACAAAAGAGAATCTTTATTGCATGGGAGAGGTCTCAGTTTCAATGTACAAATCTTTCCTTGCCATGCTTTGAGTTGCCACTATTAACCATCAGTCCATCCACCTTATATGAGATCCAGAAGAAAAGGAGAAAGATCCAAGGGCGTCCCAAAATTTATAATGACAGTCTTAGTTATGGTGGATTGATCTCTTACTTGTGCATCTGATGACGATGCAAATCCTTTATTTCTTTTAAGGTGGAAGGCCAAAGCTCCCATTGTTGTCGAAAGCACTCCTTGTCCTTGAGCTTTGCAAATCTTCTATCAAGATAAGCTTTTCATAGAAAGTGATTCATTCAATGCAAATTCATAGGCAAAAAAGTCCATGATACTAGAGATCATTTAACACCTCATGGGGGGTTGGGCTCAATATTTGTAAGAGGGAATGAAGACATGTTTTTTTTTTAATTTTTTCGAATGGAGGTTCTGGGGTGGTATCTCATGATCCTACTCTTCCTTTCTCTTTTGTGCTTTGCCATTTTGCTTGATTTTAATAAAATTTCTCTCCTACCAGTCAAAAGAGATATATTTTCTCTTCGCTTGTGGATTAATGAAATGTTCATTTTTTAAAAATATACCCACCAAAATGGCCAGGAATTTTATTTTTTTATATAAAAAAAACAATGAAAGTTGCACCAGAAACATTCTGTCTGAAACAGTCCGGAACAGACAAATGGCCAAAACAGACTACAGAAAACTGAGACTGAGGCTGCTACATTTCTATATTCGTAGCAAATGTTTCTGCCATTTCAGCAAGAACAGAACAAAATTTACAGCTGTCTTTTGCATGTGCATGTCATGATGGTTTAACCTTTTGGTCATTACATTTTCCTTTCATATTACCGTTCCACACACACACACACATGTTCCATTCATATTCTATCTGACCTCTAAGAATGTACTGTTTGATTTGCTGCTTTTCAGATCAAGACTCCGTTCGGTTGTTGGCTGTTGAGGGATGTGCAGCACTAGGGAAGTTGCTGGAACCGCAGGACTGTGTAGCTCACATCCTTCCTGTCATTGTTAATTTCTCTCAGGTATTGATATCACAGATACGAATGCTTTTAATCCCCTTGATGCTTTTGTGCGTAGGCAATTTTCATTGTTTATTTTTGTTAGTTACTAGCTAAATGTGCTGCTTTCAACGTTAGGGGAGCCATATGTTGTGAAATAAATATAATTATCTGTTAACTATTCAAATTAAAGAAGATGATTGTTTACATGACCAACTCCCATCAGAATGAGGTTGTAAGATATGTGATTTTGTATTGATGATGTTATTGAGTGCCATTAGAGTTCACATATGCTTTGTTTTTCTTGAGTAGGACAAGTCTTGGCGTGTTCGTTATATGGTAGCAAATCAGTTATATGAGCTATGTGAAGCTGTTGGCCCTGAGCCTACCAGGTAATTCTGTTATAATTTTGTTTTATTCCTCAGTTTTTGCATATAGTTGTTGTTTTGTTACTTTATGTTCACCATGCATTTTATAGCTTTCCTAAGGAAAGCCTCATATTTTCATGTATTGAAATGGTATGTTACACGTATTGATTGCTTTAGGCACTTCATCCCTATATGAGTGTTTGATTGATGGTGACTTGCATATGGTTTAAGGGCGGACTTGGTGCCTGCATATGTGAGGCTACTTCGAGATAACGAGGCTGAAGTACGTATAGCAGCTGCAGGGAAAGTGACGAAATTTTGCCGCATCTTGAATCCACAACTTGCAATTCAGCACATTCTTCCCTGCGTGAAGGTAAATATGCCTTGTGACACGTTCATGCAGTTTCTTTTTCTTTATTCTTCACGTTTTGGTTTCTTCCTAGGCATGAAGTCGCTCTTTATTGCGTTGTTTAAAACTTTAAATATGCTTCATGAACTTTGTTCTTTTTAGGAATTGTCATCAGATTCTTCACAACATGTTCGCTCTGCTTTGGCTTCAGTAATAATGGGAATGGCACCGGTCTTAGGGAAGGTAAGAATTACGTAATTGTTGTGTATGGGGTTGTTCAATTAAAAAAAACTGATACAGATGATCATGTACTTTTATGTGTGTAAACTGTTAATTTTAAAATGCACACTAATATGTCAATTTCTTTTCCTCCCAAAATACCCTTTCTTTCATTGTTCATCACCTGCATATAGACCAGCTAACTGTTGCATGTGATTTTCACAGGATGCAACTATCGAGCAACTTCTTCCAATTTTTCTTTCCCTTTTGAAAGATGAATTCCCTGATGTTCGGCTCAATATCATTAGCAAGCTTGATCAAGTGAATCAGGTTTGTAAGCTTCATCAGTATCTAGTTCTGGTTTTTATTGATTTTTTTCAGTTAGTCATGGTTGCAAATTATAATAATGCTAATATTATTAATACTGTTAAGGGGATATTCACACCTACTCTGTTTTACAGGTACACCTTTTCTGCTTCTGGTAATACGATAGTGCAAATACATACTATTGCATTTCCAAAGGAGAAAGGGTGTCTCTATCCACTAGGGTGGGTGTGTTTAGTGGCTCCATATTGACAATAATATATTATTATTATTTGATTATTCATTTTAATTTTGCAATACTGTTAATCCTAGGTTCCTATTCTGTCCATTATTATTCAGCCTCTGTTTCTCTTTTATTATTTGCGTTCAAGTTCTCTTTCTTCTGTGTAGTTTTGCTTACTAATTAGTACTGAAATTAGGTGTGGCAATTTAATGATATTCTTGCTCATATTTAGAGAACATAGGAGCTTCCACCAGCACGCTTCCTCCACAACTGCCCCCCAGCTACTTTTTCCAAAAAAAAAAAACCCAACAACTGCCCCCTACTTTTATGGCTTTTTTCTGAACATCATGGCTTTCATGTTTAGAGCAGTGTTTTAAAAGGCAATCGATGCATTTGTCTCAAGGTCTACCCAGTCCCACGGGCCTAAGAGGCATGCCCAAACCCGGCCCAAATACTTGCCCAGTCCAAAATCCCAACCTAAAGATCTGTTTGAGTTGGAAATTTGGATACTTCTAAAGAAAATGCCCTTTTTTCCATGTATTGATGTGCAGTTTTGTTGCAGGTTATTGGAATTGATCTGTTGTCCCAATCACTTCTACCGGCAATTGTTGAGCTTGCAGAAGATAGACATTGGAGGGTTCGGCTTGCTATAATAGAGTACATCCCCTTGTTGGCAAGTCAGTTGGGTGTAGGATTTTTTGATGATAAGCTCGGTGCCCTGTGCATGCAGTGGTTGGAAGATAAGGTTTGTTACATTCATTTTTATAGGACTAATGAGAGGTTCTTATTGCTTTCAGTTCTGTCATTTATTGAGTTTTTGATGCAGGACAATTGACCACTTGCTCTAAAAGCTCGAACTGATAGAGCATGGCGAATTAATCCCTTCATCTCATAGCCCAGGCCCCACATCACATGGGTTAGGACCTCGGCCGAACCCCCCTTGTGGGCCCCACATCACATGGGTAATGCCTCACAAGAGCCACCTGCCTCACACGGGCCGCCCACCCTGGGTGTATCCCCACATCCCACAGGCTACCCCACTCGAACGTGGTGTGAAAATGCCCCTGCATTAGTTTTTATAGGTGCATTTGGCCAGTTCCTGAATTACAATTTAGATGCACTCTGGTTAAATACTAGTCAACCTAAATGATGTTTGAAAAAGTTACATTGTTTGGATTGCACAATCCCATTGACTTGAAATATTGTGTAAGGCCCCCAAGATGCTATTTCCTAGTTTCTATTCCAAGTAGAAACTAGAATTGCAATTTGAAAAGTGGGCAAGATTCTTTTGTCATGTGATTGACTAACTAGGATCCTCAATACCTCAAATGGAAGTTACTCTTTTGAGGTTGTAGGCAACCAAACATGGAGTCCATACGATGTATGGAACAAATGCAGCCTTAGGTCATAGGAAATCAAACATGGGCCCATGATTAGATGGCACAAAAGCTACCTCAAATGTGAACCGACCATTTTCATGGCTATTGATGAACTGGTTCAGATTGTCCACTCAGAGTGATTGTTGAGAACAATGGGCAATCAAGGGTGGGGCATACATGATAAACGGTCAAGATCTATTATCATAACTTTTCTAGTATTAATTAATGTGGACAATCACCATTTATGGGATGGCTAGAATCACCCATTAAAGTGATTCTTGAGAGTTATTGTCAATCAAATGTGAGAATTACATGATAGATTGTCTAGGCCAATTATCAAAACTTTTTTTTGTAATCTCGATTGTCAATTTTCTTGGTCATTGAATGGTTACCCAATCAAAGTGTTTCTTGAAAGTTATGGTTAATCAAATGGGTATATATGATTGACGGTCCAGATCAATGATGAAACCTTTTCCACTACAACCATTCTGTATCGTCCATTGTCCTAGTCACTGATCAGATGGTTAGAATTGCTTGATCAAAGTGATTCCCGAGAGAGATAGCCAATTAAAGGTACTGCCTACATGATAGACTCAGAGATCAAACCTTTTTTTCACATAATTAATCTAGATCGTCCATTTCCTAACCATTATCAGATAGAATCATATGATCAAAGTGATTCTTGAGGTGCTCAGTCAAGGTGGGGCTTATGTGATAGATGGTCTAGATCATGATTAGATCTTTTTTAGCATGATCAATCTTGATTGCCCATTGATCAGGTGGTTATGATCGTGTGATCAAAGTGGTTCTTGAGATCATGGTCAATCAAAACATGATAGATAGTTTAGTCAATTATGATTTATGAGAACCTTTTTAGTAAAAACAGGATAGACCATCCATTTTCCTGGCCGTTGTTTGGATGGTAAGAATCACCTTATTAAAGTGAATCTTTAAAATTGTACTCAATGAAAGTAGGGCCTACATGATAAACGGTCAGGATCAACAAATAAACCTATCTTAGTAATCAAAGTGATTGAATGGTTAGAATTACCTTATCAAAGTGATTCTTGAGGGTTGTAGTCAATCAAAGGTGGAATGTAGATGATAGATGGTCTAGACCAATGATCAAACCTTTCTTAACATAATTAATTTGGATCCTCCATTTTCATAGCCATATATCATATGGTTAGAATCATCCAATCAAAGTGATTCTCATATCCACTTTTATCAGTCATTGATTGGATGGTTAGGATGAATATTGCAATCCCATCTATCACATGCATCTAATGCTACATTGACTCTAACTCTAAGAAAATGACATACCAAATTGCATTTTGTATTGTACCTGCAAAACAGATGCGCTGGCCAAACAGACAAAGCGCAGTGTGCAATTAACTTTCAATTGTGAATTTGCAATATACTATTTGAAATTTTTAGTAAAATTGTGTGCCCAAATGCTTACCTAAAGTATTTAGTTGTTTTAATTATTTTGTTTATAGACTTAGTAACTTACTATTGCTTGCTCCTTTGAATTTAGTCTTTGGGATCAAATTCTTGTAATCACAAAGTAGGAAAGAACTTAGTTTTATACAAAGTTCATATCAAAAGTCTCTACTGTGGTTAAAGAATTTCCAACAACACAAGAAACATCATTGTTAAAGAGAACAGTTTTGGGACTATTCTGACTGGGCCATTGTCATCCAAGCATTCAATCAATGTTACCAAAATCACCAGCCCCCTCACATAGTCACATTTCCCATTCCAAATCCACACCAGCCCCCTCACATTTCCCATTCCAAATCCCACTATCTGGGTGATGGGTCATATGCGATCCAGATTGCTATTTTATGAATAAAATAGCAATCTGAGGGAACTTAATAGTAGTACCAATTGGCAATAGGTAATAAGGTGAGGGAAAGTCGACTTTAGATTGTTTGGTCATGTACAATGGAGACCAAGAACCATGCCGATTAGGAGTGAGTTGGTACAGGTAGAAGGCTCTAAATGGGCAAGAGGAAGGCCCAAAAGGATGTGGATGGAGGTAGTAAGACAAGATTTGATGACCTATGGTCTAACCATGGTCTGGCCCTTACTAGAGTGGGACGGCAGAACAGGATTCATGTGGCCGACCCCAATTAATTGGGATGAGGCTTAGATATGGTGATGATGATAGCTGTTTTATGAATCCAAAATTCTGGTTCTATACTCCTATTGTAGATTAACATGTAATCTCAATCTATATTCAGAATGTCAAGATTTATTGCTGAATCCAGTGTCTACCTTTTTTATTTATGTAATATCATATATAATATTATGCGTGTGCAACCTATGATAAAAACATTCATCATTTCATTTATAAATTAAAATATCAATTTGTTTATAAAGTATATTGTATGCCTTTAAAAGAAAAGGTATTTTATATACCTAGTGTATGAATCGTAGCAATTCATTAATTGGGATAAGGTTTAGGAGATGATGACGATGATGTATTGTAGCAATCCATTCAATCCTACCCCTGGTGTAATACATTGGAGGAAGTAGTGTATTATGTATCCGTTCCCATACCACATACCAGAGTTACCCGTGATCCAGATGATCATGTTTTCAATCCCATAGACAACAACGTACCTAGTTCTAATATCTTCTCAGCCATATTGCCCATCCTCCTTGGGGAAGATCTTTTTGTTTTTGCTTCTAATTATCTTTGTTGTTTCCTTATCTAGTGATTGGAAAGTGCTAAAATAGCGAGGGTCACACAACTTACAATGTTTATGACATCCTATCCAGTAACAATTCTTTGCTAACTAAAACACGGAATGTTTTGCAGGTTTACTCAATTCGTGACGCAGCTGCTAATAACTTGAAGCGGCTCGCAGAGGAATTTGGCCCAGATTGGGCAATGCAGCATATAATTCCACAGGTTTGTTTTGATGATCTGAAAAATATTGTCCATGGTCACAATTTCTCTATCCTCTTATGCATGAAAGTTTTAGCATACTGATCCTCTTTATCATGACAATATTGTTAGGAAGGTCACATTTTTAATTCCAACAGATGTACAGCATGCCGAATCACTCACTGAATGAAGCTAGATGTAACACATGTTCATAATTCTTTTGGCATTTGATTTACCATCGGTGGATAAGAGTTTTTTCAACCGATATGCATTACAATATCAAAATTGGCATGGCTGTTCAAACTAACAAATATTGATATTCCTCAACTCGTGCTCTATTACCGGGCATCATTATACATTGATTCAAAGTGCACGCACACAAGCATGCCCGTGACACATGCGCACAACCACACACACCCACACACATGCACAGACAACACACAAACACTTGTGTGGAAGTTCTGATAAATGCTTAGTATGCATCATGGAGTTTTCCAGTGCCTCTTAAAGCATCTGTATTTCAATAATGCCGCTCTAAGCAAGCCTTCTACATCTGCTTCCTAGTCATGTGTCTGCTGCTCTAAACCGTGCGCACGCGTGCACACATTTCAAATATTCCAGTTTAGACTGCCTCATCCCCATGAAATGTTCTAGTTTAGATGGCCATATAGAGGGTGCATACTTTATAATGCGATGGAAGTTTTGATAAATGCTTATGCATTACGGAGTTTTGTAGTGCCTCCTAAAGTATCTGATTTAGATAATGCTGCTTTAAGCAAGCCTTCTACATCTGCCTCCTAGTCATGTCTCTGTTATGAATCATCTACTTTTAGCTTATATAAATCAGATCTCTCACCATCTTGGTACCTTCTAATCCAGTATGGGAATTCCTGAAATAGTCTTAAAATAATTCAGAATTCTGAAAAGAAAAAAAAATGCACGTTATAGAAAATACTAGGATTCCCTCTGAATGTTTATCAGCAATCCAAGTTTCAGTATATGTTTTGTGATTAGGTACTGTTAAAATCTGGATGTGTGGTTATTATTATCCTTTTATGTGTGATAGACATCTTGCTTCATGTGACAGTTTTTTTTTTTTTTTTTTTTTTTTTTTTTTTTTAAAGAATTCTCTAATAAATTGATTAGCATGTCGTCTCATAGGTGCTGGACATGATTAATAACCCACATTACTTGTATCGGATGACCATCCTGCATGCAATTTCTCTACTTGCCCCTGTCATGGGTTCAGACATCACATGCCAGAAGCTATTGCCTGTGGTCATTAATGTCTCAAAGGACAGGTAATGCCACTACCTTACATCCCAAGAACAATTGCTATACAGACTACATGTTCTTATCAAGTGTCCTACATTTTGCAGGGTACCCAACATCAAATTCAACGTGGCAAAGGTGTTGCAGTCCCTCATACCCATAGTCAGCCAATCTGTGAGTCACAAGATTAGTTACTTGGTTAGCCTTAACTTGGAAGTATTATATAATGCTTGATCAAATTCTCCGACCCAGTGATAGTGGTTGCATCCACATAACAATAGCCTAAAGCATGCATAAATCTGGTGGGTCCTAGCCATGCAATTGAAATTGACAACAACAACCATCGGATGAATAGCAGTTAGAACCATTCAGTGGGGAAGATTT
The DNA here is from genome assembly GCF_029962835.1 of Magnolia sinica. Lineage (NCBI taxonomy): Eukaryota > Viridiplantae > Streptophyta > Magnoliopsida > Magnoliales > Magnoliaceae > Magnolia > Magnolia sinica. Next base: position 81,459,325 of record NC_080582.1, read on the forward strand.
TTGGGGCATGTCCCCATCCACCATGAGGTTCACCATATGGATTACCAAACGTGGGGAGACCCACTTGTACAGTTTGTTTGGACCCAAATGGGTGTTGGATTGAACATTGTATATTTTTTACACTATTGCCAATGGGATTCCACTTTCATGGTTGCAGGTGGTGGAGCAGACTATTCGCCCCTGTTTGGTCGAGCTCAGTGAGGATCCAGATGTGGATGTGAGGTATTTTGCCAACCAAGCACTTCAGGCAAGTGATCAAGTCATGATGTCTAGCTAGGCAGTCTTTTTTCAGATTCTTTTTACTGATCTGCAGCAAGTTTCTGTACCTATATTGTGTCTTGAAATTAATATCTGCCAACTAGAATTCCCGCAGATTGATCACTACCACATCATCGCATTGTTTTATCCCATTTTGACGCTTTCTTCAATTGCTTGCCTGTCTTCTTTTCAGAAGAGTTCTACTCAGCCAACAGATAAGAACCTCTTGTCCAGGTTTTAGTGTGAGATTATTAGCCAATTCTAATGACTACAGTAGAAGGTCATTGAATGACACATCAGACTCCAAATACATACCGGAAAAGGAACGGACTTTTAACATGCTCAATACAATGGTAAGGATTTGTGATGGTTACCAGGAAACTGTTTTGTGTCAAAACACTGAAACTTTCGGTTTTGCTTCTGTAACTGAGAAGAGCAGATATTTCATGTCTGTTGACAATTCTTTGGAGCCAGTTAAGTGTATGATTTGTGGAGTCGTGCAGTTCTGTAAATGTGGGGCCAATATTTCAATGATCCAGACTTGATCTTAATTGCTCTCAATGGTTAGGTGATGCCACCAAGATCTTGATTGGAAGATCCAGCCCTTAAAGATTCATTAAAAGCACAGGATTTTCTGCTTGTGGGGCCATGGAGGGGAGATCCAGACCATTGGTCTAAAAGCAGTGATGTGGATGGGCCATACTTATCTTGGATTCCACGGTCAGAACTCTTCGAAATTTGGCCCTTATTACATTGAATGTGGATTTGTTATACTTTGCTTAACTGCCTATTTGTGGGCCACCAACCGAGTTGGAATTGTCTATTGTTGGTAACTTCCAGGGCACCATTTAACAAATCAACAGTTTGGATCACCTAACTGTGGGTCCCCACATGCAGGTAAATTGATACGCTCTAATTTGCTGATGAGCTGTAGCCTTTACTACCCTACTAACCGAATCCATTCTCTAATTCCATTCTCTGCGGTTGCAAGCAGCCCATAGGGTGGGTCCAGTTTGTACGCTAAGTTTGGGTCAATCCAATGTTGAGGTGTCCAACCTTTTTATTTAAAAGAAGGAGAGATGGTCAGATGCCAGTTCGATTCCCCTCCCTGTCATTACCCAATGCAAGTGGTTTGAGGGTGATTATGGGTTAGTCTCCCTTTAAAATGGGGCAGGGACACCCTGTCGTCATTTAAAAAAAAAAAGTGGGAGAGATGGTGGTGCCTCTTGGTTCAAGATTCATAAAGAAATCAACCCATGCAATTATATATATATATATATAGAGAGAGAGAGAGAGAGAGAGAGAGAGAGAGAGAGGCTTTGGTTAAGCTCCCTGGGGGAAGGCCTCTGGTAAATGTCCACAGAAGCAGATACTAAGAAAGATCTGATTCTCTCATGGTATGGCAGACGAGGGGAAAGAGTTGTGAAATAAATTGAGCGAGAAACAACTGGAGGCCATTTTCAAAGCATTGGTATTCCTTCCCTAATTTAGAGGCTGAGTACTTTGATGAGGACGAGGATGCCAGCTTGATTCCTACACTTTTCACATTGTGGAAGTGTCAATGGTTCGGTGATACGAAGCTCACACATGGTCCATGGACCACAATCTCCTTCTGAGTTTGAAGATCTTAGGTATGGAAACCTTGGCCTTTCATTGGCTCAATAGGAACTGTTGCTGGATATTGCTTTTAGCCAAAAAAAATTTGTTATTGATTAGGTTTTTTAAACTTGTAAGATATCTGAGACGCAGATCATTGACACCGGTGGGCCAATAATATGAACGCTTTTGATAACTAATTGATGTACCCATTGCACTGCATTATACAGCAAGTTTAACATGTGTGGTTGCATCTGGATTGTCCAACACTTGGAATTTGACATGCTTGTGTAAGATCTCTTCATATTTTGTGGTTCTCCCAGCTGAAAGCCCATCGACAACCATACTGACCGTTAAATACCATGGTAGCTTTTGGGTTATGGCTCCACCCCCCAGCAGTCCAATGCAGATTAACAGTCTGGATGTTATGCTGTCACATGTATTAGGGTGCTTAATAATTTAGATTTTTCTTTTAGTAGGAAACGGAAATTATAGGAAGCAGTTCGAAAGCTGCAACGTCAGATATTATATGGTCCCTATCTGAATTTCCATGAGCCGAATGGCCCGCCTAATTGGGCGACTAAGATCTCTCATTGCCATTTCCAAATTAAAGTTGGGGCCATACAATGTCACTTTTATCTGGTGACAAAACATTGGGAAGAAATGCCAAGCTCAAAACTGCTTTTTTGGAAAAAGCCAATTCAACACCTGCAGCTAGTCGTCAGCTTATCCTACTATTACCTCTTTTAGAGGGGGGAAAATGCTTTTGCACAGAAAACTCGTGGAAAATCCAAGGTGGACGAAAGTATTTTCCATGGCTAAATGATAAAAGACATGGGAATCCCCAACGATCTGCCCATTTGGTGGATGGAACCCAGCAGGGGAAACCGGAAACTCACCAAATGAGGTCTCTACCCAACACATGCAAACCCCAGTTTCGAGGTACACCCCCAAAAAGAAGGCTCTAAGCATTGCAATATCAAGCCAGCAAAAACACACAAATGGGTGCAATAGCTAACCATTTCGGTTAACTACATACTTGCAAAATTCATGGCATGGAGAATCTGATAAGCAGAGACGATCAAGCATAAAAAATTTGAGGGATGGGTTTCTACCTATAATATATTCTTTTATTTCTTCTCTAACATTATACATCTGCCTGAATATCTATATAACATATGTAAAAATAATATAACAAAATTTCCGGTCCCAAGGTTTAATCCACATATGGGCAGAACATAGTAATAAAACAAAATTTATTTACATCCTTGCATGCCACCAATTCCACTTGGAAAAAAGAAAAAAGAAAAAAACCCCACATCATACTCTGCATTCCAGTAGCTGCCATAGATCTATACAAAATGCTCTCTTATCCACATCCAAAAATAATGTGTGATCCTGCAAAAACAACTCCCTCTTCAATCAATGCAAGATAACAGATATAAATGTCGTGCAATAAAGTCAAGAAAGGAATTCTATTTGTATGCACGGCAGACGTGTGCGAGATATGCGACACTCATCCAGTGGTCTAAATCACAAAGGTTATGGTCAGCAGTCATTCTTCTTTGGCCCTCAAATCAAAGGGATTAGGATCATCCGAACGGCCCGGCACTTGGGCCACAACCCATCTCAAACACATCTGCCTTGCATCCCAATGCAACATGTGCAGTCAGTCAGTGTAAAAACAGCATTCCTGGTAAAGATACTGTGAAACAACTCACATTTTGATCAAGCCTTCCTGTGTCCTGGTTTGGTGTCTTCCACAGTACATTCCAATACGGATGCATATAGTCACTCTCTATGAAGAACAAATACCACGTATAGCAGAACTATAAAAGGTTCAATGGTGTGCCTAACAAAGGCAGCAGCACATTCCTTGCATTGACCTGTATCTATCTAATTTTTTCCCCCCTGAAGCAGCAACACCCTATGTTTTTTTTTTTTTGGTTTTTTTTTGTTTTTTTTTTTGGTTTTCCTTTTCTCGACTATAAGGAAGATATACATAGTGAGAAAAACAAAACTACACGCTTCAGAATAGGCATTATATGCAAGCAGAACCCATCACTTGACATTTATTGCTGCAGCCATCTTCCTCAGTGTCTGAGAAATTTCCGAGAATGATGGTCGCTCCCCCGGATCAGAAGACCAACAGCTTTCCATCAAAGATTTCCATTCTGGATCGCACCATGATGGAACTTGTGGACGCAATGTGTTGTTCACAATGCCCCCTGCAAAAAACAACCGATGATTAGAAGGGCCTTCTCATTATTTCATAGAGGGATTAAATATCTGCCTCATTGTAGTATGTATGTGTGTGTGTGTATGTATATATATATATATATATATATAACAACAAGCTCATCAGTCAAATATGCGAGCATATCGTTGTTCTACCATCAAACAAGCACATGCCTCACCCCATAAAGAGTTCTACCATCTTTTATTATTATTATTATTTGATTTATGGATGTCAATATTTATCAAATGAAGGGGAAAAAGGCATCAAACTGAGAGAAAAGAATCGCTAATTGGAAAGAAGCAATCTCATCACACTCACTTGCTAGAGAACCCGTAACTGTGTGCATTAGCTTTTACTATGGATATCAATATGTCTAACCTAGAAGTTATATCACAAATCCTGTTAATGAGGGAAAAAGTGGGATGTGTGATTAAATCTGGGTTTCAGCTAGGTACTAGTCAGTCAATTTTAGGATAGTTGTCTGGCCGGCAGGCTGTTGTTGTTGTCTTTCAAGTTATGTTCTGTCTTTTTGTGTCGTGAGGAGTGTTGTATTTTTTTTTTCTTTTTATTTTTTTCTTTCTTCCATTTTTAATAATATATTCCCATCCAATTCATCGAAAGAAAACAGCAACTGCAAAGTTCTTCCCAATGACCAAGGCAAGCTTCAGGACTAGTATTTCACATGCTAGCCCACCTGGAGGAATGAGGGCAGTCAAGGATAAGGTACTCAGATTAAATCAAAGTTAGGTCCACAAGTCAATGATATGCATGGAAGGTAACCCTTTCAATTAGATGAGATGGTTTAAGGGTGGTTCACTGCCTTGTAGGGCTGCCAACAGGTCGGGTTCAGGTTGGGTCCTAGTGTACCCATAACTGGACCCACCTAAGGAAGTCGTCTTCGTGTCCTTCTGGTTCCGGGTCCAGGCACCACATTTGGGAACCAGATCGAATTCAATCAGATCACAGGTATCCCTTGGGCCTGACCTTAACTGTCAGCAGATCGGGTTTCATCTAGGTTGTTATATGCGACTGCAGAGAACAAGAGAAGATGGCAAAAGGGAAGAACTAGAAGAGGCAAAAAGTCAGAGAGAATTTAATACTCTGTAAAAGTAGAGGTTGAAACACAGGCTATCAGAAATTGCGTATGTGTCACAGACTCGCACATTAACTCACATTAAACCATCCAAATTGAAGGACCTAAACATGGACAGGTCACTATCTTAAAATGAGATTGATTGAGCAATCATTAGTTCCAATTAAAGGAATTCTTTTTTGCTTAAAATGGACCATTAAGTGCTCTAAGCTTCCAGTCTTCCACTAAATGTCCGCTAACCACCCAAATAAAAAATCACATCTTTGTAAATTTTGTTCTATGAGCTGTGTAAAAAGGGGGCCACTATTTGGACAGTTTGGTTTGTGTCATATGTATGCTACTTGGAAAATTTCTTAGCATGTGAGTATCGATCACCACTCTACTAGAGTATGAACCTTTTTCCCTTAGGGTTTAGGCTAAGGCTCCTACATTAATTCACAAAGGGTGGGGTCTCATCCTCCTGAAAAAAACATGGCACTCATGTACATCTATCTAGAATGCTAAACCATCCGGATTATGAGACACTGTAAATGGAGCACATCTCTAAAATCATACTAATCAAGCAATCCTAACCATCGACTAGAACGCTATCAAATGGATTGGTTAAAAGTAAAATGGTGAATCTTCCAAGTTCTTAACAGAAAAATCAGATGTCTATTGTCATCTTATCAGTAACATTTTACTTGTGCTGCATGCACAATTAGCTAAACGATTGGACGGTCTGGATTTCCACTGCAACTATGACAATCAAAAAGTTGCCTCTTCTAAAACAGTGGCAAATTACTACAAGTCTAGCAATCTGAAGTGTCACCATGTTCACTGTGTAGAGAGTCCAGATAGCAAATAATATCAACGTGTCAAACATGTGGTGCGTCCAACATGTTCAATTGATTATTATCTCCATGAGGAGCATATAAGGCAAAAATCAGGCTGATTATGTAGATCAAATAATAAAAAACAATGTCCAGCCACCAGTCTGATAAAACCGACAGGTGTGGCCTACTGATGATTGAATCTATCTTCTTCTTCTTTTTGAAAGATGAGATAATTTATTGGCAAGGGCAGAAAAAACCAACCAGAAACAAGATTGAATCTTTCTTATTTTTTGTGCTAGGTAATTTAGATGGAAAGCCAAACCCATTGGATGTGTTTGATGCCATACAGACATGACAACCTTGCTATTCTGAGCCAGTTGAGCTGTAACATATTGGTCCAACTAGTTGCATAAACGACCTCGTTGATAATAGTGAACTTTGTAAGGCCCACATAAATGTACTAGAGAGACATCTAAATATTACCCATGTGCCAAGTGGCACATACACGCACAAGATCCAATTCTTCACACCATTAGATGGGTCCCATGATTCACATGTTCACATGCTGTTCTAAAAATATTTGGCTTGTCCACATTATATGAGCTATAGTTTACAAAATACATGGATGGACGAAAAAATTAACCAATCTTCTAACATCAAGGTCAGTTTGATCAGTGGATTGGCTTGATGTTTAGGCACATGCATCTACACAGCAAGGACAACACAGTGGATGGCTTGGATATCGGTAAATTTAGCCACGTTGGAACAGGCAGTTGTGTGTAAATGACATTAGTATACAGCATGCAGGCTAAGCAAAACAGTATTATAATATTATTCTACTCTGACCAAATCACTAGCATCTGCGTCTCTCATTTCTCTCCCCATTTGCCCAACCTTCCTGTAATCCCTATGAATTTCCCCTTTCACCAAGAAAATTCCCAAATCGGGATCCCATCTCAGCCATCAATCATCGATCACCATCATCAAAGAATTAATTTATTCAAATGGCAAGCAACGTGACACGCCATGCCCATCTTCATCCTATATATATATATATATATATATATATATAGCGAGAGAGAGAGAGAGAGAGAGAGAGAGAGAGAGAGAGAGAGAGAGTGGAATGGCATAACAGGATTCGTATAGCAGACCCCAAATAGTCAGGATAAGCACAGTATAAATATTAATCAGGTATGAACTAGTCAGAGGTGCTCGACAGAAACCCGACCCCAGTTCTTGAACGTCCAAAATTTGGACACATGCCCATTTAAACCAGGTCGGATCCCTCGGGTTCCCCCAGATCCGGGTACCCATTGACAGCCAGACCTTGACTATTAAACTCCAGATTTCAGCAGTTCATTCCACTTTGTTTCTTTAAGGGCCAAATACGTAATTTGCTTCATGGAGAATTACATGGCTTTGCTAAATTTGTATGCATAAAAATGGCCTGGCACATAATGCCTCCTGTTGAACTCCTTGTAAAATCTACTTTCACTTAAATCAAAGAAGAAAAAAGTAAAACCAAGGACAAATCATTATTCACGTCAATAAAATAACTAGCCATACATTTAAATGCAAAGATGTCAGAGATTAGAAGAAAGCTCTAAGGATAGTTAATTATCAATAGGGGATCTCTTTACGCAAAACAAGAGGAAAATTATGAAACCACATATTAGCAACATTAAGCATACCGATTATGGAAGCACAATGCATTTCTGCATAAGGCTCCTCTCCAGTAAGCAGTTCCCACATAACTATACCAAAAGAATAAACATCGATCTACACCAAGAAAAAGGAAGAAAAAAAAAAATCAGTATGCCCACATAGCCAACAATTATAGAGACAGATCATGATAAGCAGGTTATAAATCGCAAATGAACTTACTAGTTTAAAATTCACATTTAGGATGATCTTACTTTTTCAGTTACCATGTTGCTTTTCCCACTAAGAAGCTCAGGTGCCATCCATGGTAAAGTTCCACGAACACCTCCAGACACTAACGTGTGTTGCTTTACCTTTGATAAGCCCAAATCACCAATCTGAATGGAAATAAGAATGATGTAGAAGTTACTACGGACAGAACAATACCTCTCAATCAACAGCGTACTAGGAGTGTTAAACATGGTCTTAAATATCGAAATTGTAACGCCCCCAATTTTTTGTTAATAAAATTTAATTTTAAAATTTTAAGTCTTAAATTTTGAGTGGGAAAGAGATCTACCAATCTCATCATCCTTCCTCTTATCTCTCGTTATACAAAATTTTCCTCGTATCTCGTAGTTTCCCAACGAACCTTCTTTCTTAAAAAGGGAGCGTAAGAGAGCGAGAGTTCTAACAAAACTAAAAGAACGAAAGAAAAACTCATGGGGGAAAAAAAAAACACGAAAGGGAAAGTGGAAAGGAAGATTTTTGGAATTCACTTATTCAGGTTAGTATTTTTTTTCTTTATTTTATTTATGCAATAGTTAATTTGGTATGATCTACACATTGAATGGATTGGATCAATCAAACATCCATTGTGTAAGTTTAATTCATTCATGTAAAAAGGTATGCGCATGGCTTTAAGACTAAAGTATAAACATGAGATTTTAAGGTATGCGCATGGCTTCAAGGCTAATGTGTAGAATGTGAGATTTTTCCATGATGGACGGCGATCAATACGATCTGTACTGTTCATGGGTGTTATAAGACTTAATTATTTAACATTTTTAAGAATTAGACCAATTCTTTGAAGAATTAGACCAATTCTATACCTTAGTGGACCTTACTGATCATATATCTACCAATTTTCTTCCTTAATTTAATGAAATTGAATAAATATCGGAAGAATAATTCTTTGCGCAAGATACAACTTGGCTTAGAAAATTATATGACATAATTTGAAATGTGTGATTAAATCATCACCATTCATTAGTTCCTTGAGATTAAAATAAATTAAAATCTTAAATTCTAGACCGATCAAACCATTGGATGGGTAACATCGATCTGAATAAATGATAGATAATAAATCATACGTTTTATTCATTATGTGTAATCGTAAGATTAAAGAAAATTCTTATTTATGTGATTTTAGGAAGTCCTAATTCAATTCAAACCGTTAGTTCACGGAATCATCTCCACCACATCAAGGTGAGTGATCTCGATGTGTTTCCCATCCATCAAGTTAAAATAGATGGATTGTTTAATATGTTGTATGCTCACCCTGATATAATTGTCATGTACTTTTAATTGATTTAGATGAATGTCTGATTTCTATATTAATAATGATATGATTTGATTAATGTGTTAGACTATGTTGATTCAAATGTGATAATCGAAATAATCTATGCAATACATGATTCATGATTACTTGGTGCATCTATCAATTGCATGCACAATACATGTTGAATTCCTGGGGGACCTCCCTGAATGATATATCCTGGTAGAATCGTTACCAAAAGCCCACTATACTAGTGGAAGCCTACTCAAGGAGTAGATACGGGCCTTGCCTATGCCTACCAAATGGTAGAAGCCTGCCAAGGGGCAGATACGGGTTGACGGGTTTCCAACTCAAGCAAGTGGACAAATTCCCACTTGATGCATTGATGCATTGCATTTGCATTTTTTTTTAAAATTATATTGTGTATGATTATGATTATTGGCATTCTATTATAATTTGATGTAAAGAACCATGTCAGGAATTCTCACTAAGCCCGGCCAGCTTACCCTTTTTATTGATGGAAAGACTGTACAGATGTGAATGATGGTGAGCCGGTGGCTCAAGAACAAGAATACGTGGTCGAGCTGGAAAAGGGCTTAAGGGACACGTGGCCCTACTTGACAGAGGAAGAAGTTGCTACCTTAGACTAGTCATAATATTTTTACTTTAATTATATTTGATTTTCTTATATTGTTAATTAATTCTTTTAAGTTGTTGGACATATTTATTTCATTCATAAGATCCCGAATGGAAGGATACTTAACTATGTTTATAATTGATTATTTGAATGGATAGTCATTTCTTATTTATGAGATATTGCTGAGAATGGATGGAACGTAGATCTACGGTAGAGATAGTAAGTAAATGAATAATCGTATAATGATGCAGTTAGTACACTTTGTGTACGACTTACGACTCGAAACTCGGGTCTGAAGGTGCACACTCTGTACTCGAATGTCGAGGCGTAACAAAATGATATCAGAAAGAGGCCTTTTCTAAAACCTAGAGTGACCTGTAGGTTATGTATCCCTCTAAATTCCATAAATTGTAGACCCTTGAAATTAAAAACACTTCATTAGGATTTTCATTTTGATTGATGTATGGATTGATGAACATAGAGACCCAAAACTAAGTTCCTATTAATTTTTTTGAAATGTAGAAATAAAAATTTAGATTCCATGCACTCTTATTTGAATATAATTTAGAATAAGATGGATTAATATAACGAAAATGAATTTTAAAGATATTTAATCCATAAAATTCTGCTGGACAACAATGGGCAGTAAGAATTACCCAACTTGTAAAATTCATAACTATAAAAGTACTATACCGATTGGGGCGATTCAAAAGCCTGATCGAAGATAGACAAATCTAAATTAAGATAAAAATAATAATAAAATTCAAATCTCAGAGTCACTATACTAATTCAGTGAGTTAGTATAGGCTGGTCGAAATTCATCAAATTCTTGACAAGTCTGACTGCAGGAATTTTAAAAATTTTTGTGGTTAGAATTTTTAGCTCAGATTTCACAGAGACATATATTAAACTTATAATAAGATCTCCAGAAAAATTATTACCTAATCTGAAATTTCAAAGTGGAAGAAAATGTGATAGAAATAACAATCATTAAACCAAAAATCAATTTGTTCAAACTTGTTTTCTATCGATTTAATTAATAGAGTTTTATTACCTTTGGTTAAATTAATATTTTTATTTGAACTACTTTATAATATATATATATATATATATATATATATATATATTAAGAGACAAATAAAATAAAATAAAGGTTATAATTTCTACTAAATTTAAAAAATTCTTTCTTATAGGATCATAAGCCCATAATTAGCATTTTTTTTTTTTTTAACTTTCAAAAGAGAGAGAGAGAGAGAGAGAGAGAGAGGAAAAATTAAATCTTAAACTTACTAAGACTTACTTTTAGGTCTAGAAAAATATCTTTCCCAAATTTCAAGTTCCGGGGAAGGTATTTCTAAATTCTAACAATTTTTTTTTACATTGTCGATTGAAAATCTGGACCGATTTAGTGTCCCTGATCAAACCCAATCAAATTGTTATTTAAAAATTTTCAAATTTTTTCTGAGAGTTGTGCACATATTGCTGGATAGCTGTATAAAATTTTACGATAATCTGAGTTGTAAATAAATTATGAAAATTTAAATAGTAGGCTATAAATGATGGAAATGGCTACTGGACAGCATGATTTTTCTCCCTTAATAGTGATGAAAACCCAATTAAATATAATTATATTGATCTAAAATTTTTTATAAAAATCTATCAGATAGTCAGTGACCTATTCTCCAAATTTCAGATCATTCTGATATGTAGTTTGGAAGTTAAAATTCTGGAAATGATGATGTGTCTATTAAATCCAAATTTGAAATTTTTCTTTAGTCACGTTGAAAGATGCGACACTTTAATCTTTAATCATTGTGACGTATGAAACTTAGAAACCCAACCTATGATCTTTGATTAACGGTTTTAACTTGATTTTGGAAACTCATAAGTAATTAAGTACGGTACCAATTGAGGTGATTCAAATGTCATATCGTAGACTGATAAATCGAGTTTAAAAGTTTAAAATAATAATAATAATAATATATAACTAAATAATCATAAATGTTCAATACTAAATTTAGTTTCTTTTTAACTAATCGTTTGCTTCTAGACAACCCTCACTGTTCGAATATTCAAATCTTATGTAGACCAGTTTCTAACAAAAATTTTACATACTTAAAAATTCATTACAAAAAAAAAAAAAAAAAACTACGAGACCAATCCATTGTCTGTAACTATCAATAAAATTAGCGTGACTAGCGCCATTAGAATTTATAAAAATTAAAAAATAAAAATAAAAAAAATTTGAGATGCTAGTTTTCGAATTTCGAGGACGAGATTTTATTTAAGGGGGTAGAATGTAATGCCCCCAATTTTTTGTTAATAAAATTTAAATTTAAAATTTTAAGTCTTAAATTTTGAGTGGGAAAGAGATCCACCGATCTCATCATCCTTCCTCTTATCTCTCGTTATACAAAATTTTTCTCGTATCTCGTAGTTTCCCAACGAACTTTCTTTCTTAAAAAGGGAGCATAAGAGAACAAGAGTTCTATCAAAACTAAAAGAACTAAAGAAAAACTCGTTAAAAAAAAAAAAAAAAAACACGAAAGGGAAAGTGGAAAGGAAGATTTTTGGAATTCACTTATTCAGGTTAGTATTTTATTTATGCACTAGTTAATTTGGTATGATCTACACATTGGATGGATTGGATCAATCAAACATCCATTGTGTAGGTTTAATTCATTCATGTAAAAAGGTATATGCATGGCTTTAAGACTAAAGTATAAAACATGAAATTTTAAGGTATGCGCATGGCTTCAAGGCTAATGTGTAGAATGTGAGATTTTTCCATGATGCACAACGATCAATATGATCTATACTGTTCATGAGTGTTATAAGACTTAATTATTTAATATTTTTAAGAATCAAACCAATTCGACACCTTAGTGGACCGTACTGATCATATATCTACCAATTTTCTTCCTTAATCTAACGAAATTGAATAAATACCGGAAGAATAATTCTCTGCGCAAGATACAACTTGGCACAGAGAATTATATGACATAATTTGAAATGTGTGATTAAATCATCACCATTCATTAGTTCCTTAAGATGAAAATAAATTAAAATCTTAAATTCTAGACCGATCAGACCATTGGATGGGTAACATCGATCTGAATAAATGATAGGTAATAAATCATACGTTTTATTCATTATGTGTAATCGTAAGATTAAAGAAAATTCTTATTTATGTGATTTTAGGAAGCTTAATTCAATTCAAACCGTTGGTTCACAGAATCATCTCCACCACATCAAGGTGAGTGATCCCGATGTGTTTCTCATCCATCAAGTTAAAATAGATGGATTGTTTGATATGTTTTATGCTCACCCTAATATAATTGTCATGTACTCTTAATTGATTTAGATGAATGTCTGATTTCTATATTAATAATGATATAATTTGATTAATGTGTTAGACTATGTTGATTTAAATGTAATAATCGAAATAATTTATGCAATACATGATTCATAATTACTTGGTGCATCTATCAATTGCATGCACAACACTTGCTGAATTCCTGGGTGACCTCCCTGGATGGTATATCCTCATAGAATCGTTACCAGAAGCCCACTATACTAGTGGAAGCCTACTGAAGAAGTAGATGCAGGCCTTGCCTATGCCTATGAAATGGTAGAAGCCTGTCAGGGGCAAATGCAAGTTGACGAGTTTCCAACTCAAGCAAGTGAATGGATTCCCACTTGATGCATTAATGCATTGCATTTGTATTTTTTTTAAAAATTATATTGTATATGATTATTGACATTCTATTATAATTTGATGTAAAAAACTAAATCGGGAATTCTCACTAGGCCTGGCTAGCTTACCTTTTTTATTGATGGAAAAACCGTACAGATGTGAATGAGGGTGAGCCAGTGGCTCAAGAACAAGAATACGTAGTCGAATCGGAAAAGGACTTAAGGGACACATGGCCCTACTTGACAGAGGAAGAAGTTGCTGCCTTAGACTGGCCATGATATTTTTACTTTAATTATATTTGATTTTCTTAGATTGTTAATTAATTCTTTTAAGTTGTTGGACATATTTATTTCATTCATAAGATCCCGAATGGGAGGATCCCTAATTATGTTCATAATTGATTATTGGAATGGATGGTTGTTTCTTATTTATGAGATATTGCTGAGTATGGATAGAACGTAGATCTACGGTAGAGATAGTAGGTAGATGAACAATCGTATAATGAAATGAAGTTAGTACACTTCGTGTACGAGCCACGACTCGAAACTCGGGTCTGAGGGTGCACACTCAGTACTCGAAATTCGAGGCGTGACAAAAATACACCAAGTCAACTCGGTTTCATTCTTGAATGAGTTGAATTGGTTTCATCCTGACCTGGCCTGTTCCAGACAGTTCAGCCTTGTTTAGGTTTTAAGGTCCGAGACAAGACCAAAATGAGTGGCATACCCCAAGGTTCAGAACCATGCTATTAGATAACAAAAATGAGCCGCAATCAAGGTATTAAAAAATGGTTACATAACAGCCTTTATGTAATGGTAACAGTGGGAACCATTATGCATTACGAGGCTAATACAGGTTTTTTCAAAAAAAAAGAAGAAAAAAAAAGAAAAAAAAAAAAAAGGAAGCCAAAGCAGCCATTGCGAGGGCCGTTACGGCCCATATAGTAAAGGTAACAGCATGGCCGTAATGGCCATTACAGCCTGTATCGTAACGGAAACGGCCACCGTTACTGTTATTGAATGCCTTGGCTGCAATAAGGAGAAATAGTTGATTAAGTAATGAAGAAAGCTACTGAGCACACAGGTAACTTCATTGTCCACAATTTCTGACAATGGATAATTGTTCCAATATAGATCACACAGGAGTGTGACATTTCAAGAACAACTCAAGCAAGTCTAATGACATCCATCACCATTTAAAGACCAAATAGTCTAGAGGCAGTAAGAAACCAGAACAGGACTTGTTCCAAGGAACGCTCCAACAGCCAAGTCTAACCCCGCAAAAGTTAAGGCCCAAGTCAATGCAGCATACCTTGCAGATAGGCCGGTGAGGATCCCTCATATTTACTAACAGATTCTCACACTTCAGATCAAAATGAACAATATTTTTTCCGTGCAAATACTCCATCCCAAAGGAAACATCCATGGCTATAATGAGTCTCTTGCGACGATCGATAGTTCTGCTCAATAGCAAAATAACATTGGACAGATTAGAACTTTCACCTGAAAATACCTGAAAGCTCATCTCATAACAACCACTTTGTATCAGGCAAAAAATAAACGTATAGATTCTCACGAACGTGGGTCTCATTGCATGGCTCAGTGGTAGATGCATCGCATTTCAACACTGAGGTCATGGGTTCGAGTGCCCATGTGGAGTGTGTGTGAGTGGGTGTGGGTGTTCAAAAAAGAAAAAAAAAAAAGGAGAAGAAGATGCTCAGGAACATAACATATCAAACAACTCCCCAAATAATTAACCTGTCCTTCTTCTGTAGAAATTGTTTCAAAGAACCATTAACCATGAACTCCGTAACAGTTGCTAGAGTTCCATCAGGACCATCACGAACTATACCATAGAACGAAACAACATTTGGATGATGCAAAGAACTCAATATCAGAGCCTCTTTCCAGAAATCTGCAATCTATTGGATGAAAGAGACAAATAAAAATCAGCTTAAACTTTAGTGTGAAAGCAAAACTTAGAACTACAATTTTCACCAGACTTGAATTCAGAAAACCATAAGACCAATTAGTAGATATCAAACCCTCATATGACCGTGCTTGTAAGATTTTACCCTCAGGAGCAATATATAAAGAAGAAATGAGGAAATTGATGAATACCATTCAGATTTAAAATAAAAAATTAAAAACAAGTTTCCCAACTTGAAATACAACTGATATAAAAGACGCTTCATAACCAAATACAACTGAAACGTAACAATAACAGTTTCAGAGGAACAGAATGGAAAGAAATTCTATACTTCCTAACTGAATCTCTGTGGTAATTTTCCAAAATCATTTTTAGACTTTTAGCATCAAAACAAAGCCAACCCCAAATAGCTGAGATAAAGATTTTGCCGAAAACGAAGAGTATGATAACAAAATTAACAGAGTATCTTGCTTCTAAAATAAGTTAAAACTGTAAATTACTGCGTTTATACTAGATCTTACATAACATCTCAAGCCACAGTGATGGGACACTAAAGATTGACGAGATCATGAGTCATAACTCATAATAAAGGTAAAGTAATTGCTCTTTAAAAAGAGCATGTGTAGAATTTTTTTAATTTTTTTAAAGGTTAAAAAAATTAATAGTGGAAGAAATATGGGATCTACCAGACGTTCTCTCTCAGATGGCCTTCCAGCAAAGCAGCTTGCTTTTATTCTTTTTATCGCAACATCAGAACCTTTCCATTTACCATGAAAGACAGCACCATATGTACCAGAACCCAGCTCTCGGATCTCTTCCAAATCATCATTTTTTATTGTCTGCCAACAGAAGGGAAAAAAAGAAGAAGAAGAAGAAGAAGAAGAAGACATCAGAAATAGTGCTGGGGCTATGAGACGGCTGCACCATTTGAAATACTAAAAATACAGGTACCTGTAATCCTCTAGCCAAAGCTTCTTCCTCAGCCTTCGTTGGCTCAATCTTGGCAGTGTCCGGATGGTCATTATCAGAATCATGCTCCAACTCGATGTTGTTCTGCGGAACCGAAACAAAGGGAGAATGACTACCTAAATGAGAAAAACTATATCCGCATAGGGTGCCCAGCAGGACAACTATGCTTACCACAGGTTCTGATTCATGTACAGATGCTTCCTTCACATCTGGATGTTGTAGAACACCATCATCAACATTTGCTTGAGCTCTGGCTTTCACCTCCTCAGCACCTTCCAAGGCTGCTTTCTTTACTGAAGCAATCAACTCAGGTAAAAAACTCAAATACTGAGTGGAGAGTCTCCTGTGCTCTAATGCACCATGAGCATTAGAGTCGCTGATTTTTGTGGTATCACCGCCATCTTCAATAGGCTTGATGCCATTTAAATCAAACATCATCATTTGATTTTTATTTTGAGGAGGAATATTTTGAACATCAGGTTCCTTCACTGTTTCCACTTGTTTTGCTTCATAAGCCTCTCCAAAGATAGTTTTCTCCTCTGGTTTCACTGCTGCAGCGACATCAGTTGCACTCGTAGGACTGAGATAGTGGCCTGAAATGGTGGAACTAGTAGTTCTATCATCAACTAAAGTTGAAGATGAAGGCATCCGGAGCACAGGTGCTGCAGCAATTGCAAAGTCCAGTATCTCAGGTTGGCGCAGAACAGCTTCTGGAGCAAAGGAGTGCTGATTTTCCTGAAAAAGAATGTTTGAGTTCAGTTTGGGTGCATGGTCATGAAGATATTCTTGGGCAGCTGATCCATCAAAGCCAAATACTTTCTGTGAGGAACCTCCACAGTGCCCGACCCAAGGGTTTCGATCTTCCATCCCAACACGGCTGAGCCTTGGACTTCCCTCTTGTGCACCCCTAATGAACCCTGCATTAACTGTACCATTTGCCTGTGGTAGAATACCCGATGCTTCATATGATGGACCTCCACGAATAGGATTCTGCACCTGTCTCCGTAGAGCATGCATCTGCACAGACCCATGTGATCCTTGATAATGACTATCCATTCCATAAGCAGGAGGGAAATTCCCATACCGGATCCCAGAGTCTTCAAGAGGCTGGATGTGCATGTGATGTCCAGGTCCAGGTCCAGGTCCAGGTCCAACTGTTTGGTCATGAAATGCTTCGCTCCCCAGCTCTGCACCAGAATGGATATACCGAGGATCATCATGATTGATGCAGTTGGAAGACACTGAATGCCCATCATGCACGAAAGGAAAATTCATGTTCATGCCACTGCCATCTACCATGTAGTGCTCGTTGACCCTTCCACTAGCTCCGGATAGTTGCGTTCTGGGTTCCTCGGCCTGATGGTTCAGTTGGTGGTGTAGAACCCACCCTCTTTCGTGATTAAGGGATTCGTTATAGAAGGGACGATGCTCATTTTGCTCATTCGAGTAGACTCCAGGGTCCAATTTTGATTCTGGATTCAACATGTAAGCCTCCCTACTGGGGAAGCACTCGCCACACCGATTAGAGAATTGCACGAATTCATTCCCCGAGCTTGACTGTTCCATGTGGGGTTGTCCGTGCCTCCAGCGAGCATCAGGATATCGGGTCTCCAACAAAGCTTGGTTTTTCTGGAAAGCCATTCTGCAATGCTCGCAAATACTATTCCCGTCAAAGACGTTGTGAGAATGACTCAAATTACCAGGATACCCAGATTTTTCACTGGCAATTGCTCCAGGCGGCAGCCACATCACATTATCAACGAAAGCTGGTTGGTGATCATATGGTGGCTGATGATTCATCGGATGCCGGCCATATTCTTCCAACATCCTATCCATGCACTTATCATGTAAATCCCCGAAAGGCATACGGTAGCGTCTGGCTGAGGGCGAAGATGGAAATTCAGGAACAGGCCGTGGGTCATGGGCAGGATGGTGCCCGGCTGAATAGTAGGCGGGACTCCATGGAGCCTCCATCTCGTTGTATCTTTGAGTATGTGGTTGTGAGTGTTGCCCGGATGATGGATGAGGGACATTGATGTGGTGCAAGTTAAATGGCGGCAACTGAACCTCACAATTCATAGGGTTGTAGAACTGTTCGCCAGAGTGAATTTTTTCCAACTGCCCAGAGATCAAGCCATCAACCTGTTGCTTTCTAAAGTCAGAAGCAGTATCAGACATGCTGTTCAGTGCATCGACATACCTTCGCTCAGTTTCTCTTTCATCTGCATCGAAATGTGGAGAAACATCTTGATCAGGGTGCGAAAAGAGGAATATCCTGAGGCGGGTAAACCCATCGCCTGCTGCATCAAGCTTATCATACTCCTCCATCATGTTTGTGACATCATCATCATTCACAACCGATACCAGCGCGTCGAGGTCCTCATCAGGCTGCTGGTACTTTAGCAGCGCTGCAGCTTCAAAGAGCTCCCGCATCCTCGACATCAGCTCCTCATAGGTGACATCACGCGGCATGCTCACAATCCGGGTTTCGCCACCAACATACCGAAGCTTACCGTCGAGCGGGCGGGGCAGGATACTGCCTCCAAAGCTGCACAGGAACTTAACACGCGGGGTCTCGTCAGCAGCAGCAACACGCGGGGTCTCATCAGCAGCGGCGGTGTTTGTCGGTACAGGCGCAGCGGAGCCATCCATCGTGAACAGAGCCTGGGTTTGATCGACGGAAGTTTCAGACACTGAAAAGGATCGCACGCATCCGATCCCTTTATTACACATGAGGATCAAAACCAAAGGCTGTGCATCGACAGCCCAACCGAATCAACAAACCGAACACCCCCCAGCATCTCCCATCCCCAAACCACCACGAATTCCATTGCCACAAACAGGACCGAACGCATCCGATCCGCCGATCGGATATGCCAATCAAAATCGACAACCGACCATCAAAAAAACACCCAACGAGATTCACAAATCAAACCAGCACAACCTCCAGGACCGAATTCCAATCTCAAAACACAGATTCTGACTGTACTAATCAGACCTTGCAGAAACCCTAAAATCCGAAAACAAGCTCGAGCTGGAACGAGATCTGCTGCACAAGAACCTCTACAGATCAAAAACGAAGGAAACCCGCCTGCATATCCGTCTTCGATCGGACACGGTCGTGAGATCTGTAGAGAGAGCGACAGTCCGATCTGCAGATTGGGGAGAGAAACAGAAACCCTAGAAAATATAAAAGCAGCAGTTTCAGCTTCTTCTTCTTCTTCTTCTGGAGAATTATTCGTTATTAGAGAGAAATGGCGAGAGGGAGATGAGAAGAGAACGGTCTGGAAATGGAGAGGAATTGATTATTAGAGAGAGAGAGGGAATGGGGATGCTGCTGCTGATGATGATGATGATGATGATGATGGGATGGGATGGGATGAACGAGGAATGGAGGAGGCATCGTTCCGTCTCGCGGTTTCAAGATGCGCTGGGCCGCTGCCAGGTAGGGCTACACGTGGCAGCCACTGGTTAATCGAGAGGCGAATCTATTTATCTCTCTCCCATCGCTTTAATGACGTCAGCTACGATGGATGGGACCGGAAGAGTCGACAACTCCTGTGCGCGTACAACAAGCTAGCGTGTGGGGTCCACTATGTCGTATAAGTGAAATCCACTCCGTCCATCCGGTTATAACCATTTTTTAGACCGTATATACATAATAAATCCTATTAAAATTACGTACTGGCAAAAACAAATATAGGATGTAAAAATACTACCAAAATTGATAAGTTCATACGTTGTGGCCGGTATAAGATTTTCTATTAGGATCATTTTTATATATTCCATTTATTCTTGTGATTACAACTGGTTAACGGTTTTGATGAAATATAAAAACCATGGTGGACCAGCACGTAAACCTATGGTTGGAAACACATACAAAATGTTCCATATGGTGTGGTCGACAGGAGCTATAAATCGTGATAGAAAAAATTTCTTAATACTAAAATGAAGGATATAACCTGATAGACGGAGTGGATTTTGTGTATACAATATGGTGGGCCCTACAAACTTGGTTGTTTTACGCACTTCGTAAAACAGGTATCCTACAGGGTTCCAGTCTTGAGAGATGCGTTTACCAGTCGCGTCCCTCCCTAGCCATCTCTAAGCGCTTGAATGGAAACGCACCCACACGTAAAAGCAGGGAGTCTTGTGTGAAATCAGGGACGTTCATAATGTGATCCCATCTATTTATTTCAAGTTAGGTATGTTATTTTAGTTCTTGTGCTAGTTTTCTTTAACATCTTGGTACATGCGCCGCAGTTTACCGCTCCAACTGGTTGTATTTGATTAATCCTCTATATTCGAAGAAACGGACGGTTAATTTTCAATGTGAGTCATTTTCTCACCTGAACAGGACACATGAGGCGTAGAAATCATCTCTGAACGTACCAGATCGAGACGTACGTGTTTATTTCCCACTCGTGACGCGTTTGTGTTTGGCGCTTGAAGAAGTGTACATCATCGCAAAACGATGGCGGTCGGGAGGAATTATGCGAGGGAATCATATGGTCCTGGAATCCGAGAATACGCGAAGTGTACTCGGGTTTCGAGCTCCTACAAGTGGGGCCCTCATGTTAGTCGTCCACGTTCCAGACAGCTGGTCCGAAATAACCACATAGGTGGACCACGATCCAAGAATCTGGCTCGACCTTTTTCAGTAAAATGTTGAAAACTGGACTATTCTTATATTCAGTTCTCCATATTGCAACATTTTTGTAATCCTGAGAGTTTGGGAGGATGGCCCCACCAACCGTAGCAGTCTGGCCCTGGACCCACATTGTTCGAACTGAAAGCATGACTATGTGCAGGGGTGGCAGTGAATCAGGTTGGCCCGGGGGTCAACTAGACCTATACGAGTTTGAGCTAGATATATGGGTGGCTGGTTGGGCTGGGGTTAAACAAGTGGCCTATTTTAGGAAATGGATCAGTCAGGCTTGATTATGGATTTAAGATTCCACCGAGTATTCTAGTATCAAGTCGTGACTCAGCTGAGTTGCTGGTGAATTGGCCTGACTTCATCTGAGTCGGAGTGAACTAGATTGGTTGTTACAACTCAATTTGAGTTGACTCGAACAAGGTGAGTGGGACTCATCTGAATCTTAAAACACACGGTTTGAATCATAACCCTCATGTACCTCACCAATGGGCCGGAACAAATGACTTAACTCGATTGTCCCAAAACACCATTAAACAAATATATCAATAGAAAGTATAAGAAAGAAGAAAGATGGTCCCTAATGGAGAACTTTAGGCTCCCTCTCAATTCCCAACTTTCTTCATGATTTGCACATATGATTATTCTACTGTGATGTGTAGTCGGGTGATGAAGAGGAAGAAGATGGGAGACAAATATCAAAATGTTCATTATTCTTATGCATTAGTGTTCCCTTTGCATGCAATGTCTTTGACCTTAATCTCTTTGCATGTGGTCAAGGGTTTGAGTGCCCATAGGTGGTGAAATCCCACTAAGGTGTGAGTGTGTGGGGATGTGTGTGTGCGTGTGTTATAAAAAATAAAAAATAAAAATCTCTTTGCATGCAGTGCAAGGGATCTGGCGATTTTGTACACTATCACAAGACACTTGTAAGATGGTCCCTCGTGTTGATGAATTAAAGATTGGATAATCATATCCATTTGATGATAACCCGAAAAGAGAAAATAACCCAAAAAAAAAATAAAAATAGAAGTGTCAATTTGATCAAGTAGAATAAAGGAGACCAACAATTTGAAGATATTTTTAGCATCCCCAGCTCCCAGTGGGCAATTTCTTAAGCATTCAGACATATGTCCCACTCAACTATTGTTTGCAATAATCAGTTTCTAAAATTGAAAACCTCTCGAAAAATACAATATCAAAAAGAACCACCCAATGTACTAAGCTTTTTTTTAATAATATGATTAATTTTGTTAGCATGTTTGAACATATGGCACACTTGATTAGTAGATTGGGGAGTATTGGCTATTGGGTATGCACGTGCAATTAGGGCCTATTTAATTTTCAATTACATTGCAAATGGAGTGTAAATGAATAATAATGATTTCTCATACTTAATCGGAAGAGGGGGTTACGGGATAATTAGGCCCCCAAAATGCATAAATACATTGAAATTGGATCGAAATTGCACCTGTAAAATCTATGGGGGCCATCATCATGCATGTGTTTGATCCAACCCCATCCATCTATTTCACCTGCTCATTTTAGGGCATGAGACCAAAATGTGGGAGATCTAAAGCTCAAGTGGACTACAACGTAGGGAACAGGGGGAATTGAATGCCTCTAGGGCGCACAAGGATGTGGTACCTGTCATCCAACCTGTTCATAAGGTCACACATACACAGATGAAGGGTAAACACATATAAACTTGATCCAAAACTTTTTTGCCCCCCAAGAAGATTTGAACGGTGGGCGTTCAATTCCCCTTGTTTCTAATGGCGTGGTCCACTTGAGCTTTGGATTTGCCTTATATTTAGGCTCATGCTGCCAAGTGAGTAGGTAGAGAGGATGGATGTCATGGATCAAACACATACATAACATTGGGATCCTTAAATTTTAGGGTAAAGAAGTCTTCTTTCCTCAGTTTCAAGTAGTAGCATTCCAAACATGCTTGCATGTCAACATTAGGTGAAGGTTGTTGAAGATAATTACAAGTGTAAGTAATAATTACTCATTTACATCATTTCTACTCGGGTGGTAGACTCTCTGGAGTTTCAACACCCGGTCAAGGGTTCGAGTATCCATAGGTGGTGAAAGCCCACTACGGCGTGAGTGTGTGGGGGTGTGTGTGCGTGTGTGTAAAAAAAAAAAAGTGTTAAGTTGATCCATCATTTTTACCATGTAAATTGAAAGACAAACACACTCTTAGGGTAGAATGACTTTCTCTTTTATATATTTGTCAATATGATGGGAGTCTTGGCTATTAAGTATGTATGAAACAATATGGAAATAAGAAATAATTTTGATTAAATCAATACTTCTTCTTACACTAAGAGGTTGATCTACCCTTAAAGCCTATCAAAATACAAAGATCATGCTCATTCATGCGTAAAAACCTATTAGATGGGCCCTACACATCAGTTATCAAATGGAAACCCTTCACAAGAAAAAATAATAATAATAATACGAAGAAGAACAATAAAAAAAAACATGTACATGCCATGAATTTTTTTCTTCTTCATATTTCTTCTTCTCATCTTCCTTCATATTCATGTTCTTCTCTTCTAGATCTACTATACACTTCATACAATTAAGAAACAAGAGAGGAGAGAATGAGAGAATGAGAGAGGCCATTATTTTTTAAAGGCCCATGTATATAGGTGTGAACACTGAAAATCAGCACCCACGCTTTTATCTTTGTTTTTTAAGTGTATGGGCTTATTTAGATTGATGATGTAGACTTGGAGTGGTTGTTCACACCCCAAGTATAGGGTTGTGATGTAGTAATAATCTTGATAAGACCGAGGTCGAATCCACAGGGACTGAACCTTGTACGTAATCTGAAAGTAACTTGAAATAGAACTAGGCGAAGACGAAATCTAAATCAGAGGCTTTTAAGAGAGTAATGGTGAAATAGTAAACTAAAACTTAGAAAATTCAAAGGTGAGAAACTAGGGTTTCCAAGGATCCACTTGTAGAGATCAGGGAGATCTACACTTGATTCAAGAACATAACTGGATTTAGAGTCTCATCTTCATCCAGTTGGAGGATATAACATTAAAAATCAAATCTGAACTTCTTTTGATCCAGTTTTCAAGAGAAGATAAGTATGAGAATTAAAATTGATTCCATCACAAAACCATGCCCATGAGACAAAGTAAACAACAGAATTTAACCTATCTACAACCAATCAGAGAGAGTTATGAACGTTAGGAAAGGGTTCCGTCATCCAACATGCCCAGGAAACGATGGTGAATAACAGGGTTCCGACGCTCATAATCTCAATAATGGAAAGAACATGCTCATAGCTATTATAGATCCATTGTAATTTAAGTCACAATAAACCATTAAAAATTGAAAGCATTCCTATTAATCAAACTAGAATCAAAGTCAGTTCAACTTAACATGAATCAAAGCCGTAGGAAACTACCCATCACACTACAAGCTTCACCTCTTAGCCCTAGCTAATAGGTTTAGCTAACCATGGCATGATTAAACTAAACTTTTAATAATAATCATCTAGAAGAAAAAAAAAAACAAAAAGAAGAAGGAATAGAGATGGTCGGGTGCACTCCACGTCTAAGGCCTCCACGGCTGCCCGAGATATCCTCCATGGCTTCTCTCCCTCTCTTTTATATGCCTAAGGAAGGTCACTAGGTCAGCTGAAATCCTTGCACCAACCCTTGCACCGCCCTCTTTACGCAGAGGAGAACGTTCTGGAGATTTTCTTACACAAGTCGTTGATTGTGTTAAAGAGGGAATGGATACGTGAACATCAGATCTGCCCATCTCTCTCGTTAGACTGTTGCAGGCTTGGTCAATTGGTGATCTGGACTCTTTGGATTAATCTGCTGGTGTTGACAGTCCCACCAGATCACAGATCAAGCCATTCGTTGTTGATCTCATCACTGGGACTCACGCGCATCACTTTCCGTTCACTGGACAATGCTTTAAACGGTGGAAATAGAAACTGATGTTCGCACTGACCACCCTTAGGGCCCGTTTGGCCGGGTGGATTGAAAGGGATTGAATGGTATTAGGGTGGATGGCATGGATTTCGAGGTAATGATGGTGTTGTCAGTGGATTGTCTTGAGATACATGGGATTGCTACTGCCCTGGATTGCTATATCTAGTCTGTTTGGCACGCCTGGCCAATCCTGGGATTAAACCTTCCCATCCCATTGAATCCCTCAAACCAAGCACGTTTCAGGCAAATTTGTATGGATTAAGGTGGATTGGATGGGGTTTAAAGGTAATGATGCTGTCGTCAGTGGATTCTCTCAAGACCCGTGGGATTGGGATCAGATCACCGACTCTGTTTGGCACGCCCGGCCAATCCCGGGATTTAACTTCCAATCCCTTCCAATACCCTCCAACACTATGGGGCCCACTTTTGATGACCTTCTTAGAAATCCACTCCATCCATCATCTTTGCAAGGTCATACCCAGCTATGGCGTCAAATATGGGTCAAATCTGAGTCTTAGGTAGGCCACAACACATTTGACAATTGGACCGTATTAATGATCAAACGTGCCTATTGAGGCAAGGTAACATTGATACATATTGATCATGGCATCAAGTGGGGTCCACTGTGATATTTGATGACCAATCCACTCCATTCACCGTATTTGTCCCACTATGTTAGGACACCGTGTAAAAGATGAGGAGGTTTTGTAAATTAAGTGGGCTACACCATCTAAATAAGTGGAAATTGGCACTCACACTCACCGTTAAATCTTTAGTAATGGTTGAATAGTGGCACGCGTGGTTCTAGCTTTATTTACAGAATTGCCATCAATTCCTCAACCACCTCCCGACATCAATTATGTTAGAGTATACCGTCCAAACGCCCTGAAATTTGGCGAATATCCACCATTTTTTGTGCTCTTTCTAACGCCTAAGTTTAAGCCTTGATCGCTTATGGATTACCAAGATGCTCTTTAATGGCTAGCGCCCTCTAATCTCTCCGTTGCACCACTTCTACATGGATCCAATAGCTAAAATTTAACGTGTACGGTTAATTTACGATCTTCAAACCAGATATAGAGTTTCGAGCCAAACGGATGCTGGGAACCTTGTGATCTTGCATTTAAGATGACTTTCAAGCCTCTTGGACTTGATTTTCTCGGATCTTTGCTTGTAAATTCTTCAATCTCGGTCCCCTGAGTTTCGTCCCTTGCCTTGGTGATTTCTTGCCTTGGTGATTTCTGAGCGTTAAATCCATGTTTTTAGTATCCTTTTTCAGTCCGGGCTCCTAAATTCACCTTGCAACACAAACACAATTAAAATAGGCCGTTAAATAGTATCATGTTCGTAAATTCAAGTAATAACTGGGGTCTAATATGTAATATTTGACCGTCAACAGTGGCCACTAGCCAATTAGCTCAAAATTCCATAGTCAGCTAAAACCTGCAGAATTTATAAAGACCAAAGAATCTACAAAGTATCTTACTTCAAGTTGACTTCTAATATGTGACTTGGGATTCTGAGTAAGGGACCTTAATTACAGAGAAGAAGGGTGTTAGGTACTATCTCTGGCCGTACGGGTGTACGATATCTACTTTGCGTGGTAAGTTGATCTTAGGGAATAAAATGATAGGATATAATGTATTAAAATGGGACTAGGCAAGGTCAGATTTCTGATGTGACAGGATTTAGAATTCTGACAAGCCATAAAGCATACGTCTAAAGAATGTCTTAGAAAAGAAATGGGGCTAAGAAGATATGTGATGATGTTATAATGTTATGTAAAACAACTAGGCTACCACAAGTTTCTAATGTGATAGGATCCAAAGTTTTGACAAGTCATACATTTAATGGAACCTTAGAAAATCAGTGGGTTGAGAAGGGAAGTGATTATGTGAATGATGGAGTATGCATCCAAGTGGTGGTGGTTTGATTTTTGGCTAGCAACTCGAAGTGGCTTGGACTTGTAGTCCTAGGTGAACTTAGGTAAGAGGGTTGATCTAAGTGGGACTAGGAGACTAAGAAAGGGATTTATGAGGCTAAAAGGGGGGACTAGGCAAGGTCAGATTTCTGATGTGACAAGGTCCCTCTCACTCTCACTCACTCACTCTCTCTCGCTCTCTCACTCTCTTTCTCTTGGTGAGAGTTGCTTAGTTGTGGAATGAAGAGAGAATAGGGTATTTATAGCTATGAATTGCACTAAGCTAGTTGAACTAGAACAAATAATTTTCAAATAAGCCTAGACCCAAGCACAAGAACCAAAAACCTTGAAAATCAGGACAAATCAACAAGTTATTTTGTATTGATCATTTTACAAAACAAGTCACTATGTTTCTCTCTACGATTATAATACTCTTCAGATTAAGAATCATTTAAAAACACAATGTGTAGGCTTTTAAAGTCCTTACATGGTCTTAAACAAGTTCTTAGACAGTGGCACAAAAAGTTCGACCTGATTATGATGTCTAATGATTTGAAGTTTAATAAGAATGAAAATGCATTTATTCTTATATGTTTAAAAACTCTAGAATTTCAATTCATCAGTATATATTAGATCTATTGATCTTTAGTACAAACTTAAAAGTCATTAGCAAGACCAAAAAAAAAATCTCATTTTGACATGAAAGATTTTGGAGAGAACAATGTCATTTTATGAATTAAAATAATTTACAGTGAAACCAGTATAACACTAACAAAATCCCATTGCATAGAAAATATAATTATTGTAAATGTAAACCCACATGTACGCCTATTCACCCTAATATAAAATTAAAATGAAATATTAGTGAACATATATCTCAGTTAAAATATGCAGGTATCATTAGTAGCCTAGCATGTGCTATGAATTGCACTAAGCTAGATGTTGCTTGTTAGTAAGAAACTCATGAGTAAATACTCTAACAATCTAAATTATAAGCATTGGAATACTAGTTATAAGGTCCTAAGACACTTAAAATGACTTGAATCTTACTTTTCATTGTCAAAGATCTCCTATTTTAATTAAAAATTATAGTAATGTCAATTGAAATTAAAGCCTAAATTATTCTAAATCAACTAGTGGTTATATTTTTATCATGGTATGCTGAGCTATTTCATAGAAATCAAATAACAAACCTATATAGCTCATTCCATTATGAAATTTGAATTGATTGCTTTGGAAATTAAGTGAAAATGATAAATGGATAAAAAATTTATTAGTAAATATACATCTTGGGTGAAATCAGTTTTAGTACCCTTGTTTGTCAATCATGTATGTCAGTGACTTGATTGAGCCCTTTGGAAGCCGAAGACACGTGAAGGCTTGAAGACTTGAAGAAGTTCAAGGCGTGAGAAAATCAAGTAAATATTCAAGTGACTTGGTATCCATAAACCTAGACCCTCCTTAGAACCAAAACATTCATTTCCAACCTCTAGATGATCCACTCCTTAATAGGAAAATCCTTGTTTGATCATATCAAGCCTTAAAAATTTATTGGAACATGTTTAGCAGGCTTTTAGAGGAATTCTAGGGATTGTTGGTTTAACCTGGACCATTTTCGGTCCTACCGAAAATGACCAAAATGGTCCAATAAGAAATCAGCAAATTCTATATATTTTTGGTCTGACTTGAGGATTTTCGGTCTGACCTACAGGACCTTAGGTCCAACCTACAGACTTTGCCTTGAATATTTTCGGTCGAACCGAACCTCCTTAGGTCCGATTGACAATTAGCCATTATGGATCCGTTGGAGCATTTTTTTTTTTCCTTATAAAATGGGCATTCGGACCTTGGCATTTGAGATTGTTTTTTTATAGTTTTAAAAGTCCTATACACAGAACTCTTTTAATTCTTATTTAGGCTCTAATCCAAGGTGTTTATGTCATCTTTCTTTTGATTTATCACTCTACATGAGCATTCCAAGCCTACCTTGAAGATGAACATGCTCACTTGCATTCTGTAGATGCTAAACTTCAATCTCATAGATAAATCTCTAGTCTAACAGCCTTAGAATGCCCATCTAGGTGAATTCCATTTGGAACCAACTATTTCATTAGTTGTGGAAGATTTCACCACTATCTCACTCTCCCAACACCTTAGCATCCCCAGATCATTGCAAGGTAGTTGATCGTCAGAGCTGAAGAAGACCAACTTTAAGATCGTGAGAGCTGAAGAGAAGCCACATCATGATTGATCGAGCATATTAAGAAAGGCATTATCAACGGGGCTCATACAACTTGTAAAAGTTTATTTTAACTTCATAGTATACTCAAGTCTTGTGTAGATTTGAGTATAAAGTTTGAAACTCAAACTTGAAATTAAGTCTCTATGTGAGCCTGGTGGGAGTGTACGCAGTCTCTATGTGAGCCTCCAGCGAGAGTATACGTGGGTCTTTATGTAGAACCATAAAGGTTAGTGGTGAACCTATAGAAAACCATTAGGTTAATGGTGAACCTATAGAAAACCATTGTAGTCTTTATGTAAGCCTCCAGCAGGAGTGTACGTAATCTCTATATGAGCATCTGACAAGAGTGTACATATATCCTTGCATATGATCTCAAATGTTAGCAATAAACCTATCAAAACCACTGTAAAGGTTAATAGTAAATCTATATAAAACTATTGAGATAGGGAAATCTGAAAAACTCGAGTTTAAGTTCGTCATCCAGGAGTTGAGTGAGGATTTAGCCAAACCATTATACATCATTATATTTGCAATTATAAATGTGTATGCAATTCTATTTATACTTGTAATTTGGTTTGTTTATTGTATATGGAACTACTTTGCACATATAATTGTATTCTTCCATAATATGTGAGAACTTAGACCCAAGTCATCTTGTAGCTTAATTGCGTTAATTGATAAATAATTTTAAAATGTCCTATTCACCCCTCCCCCCTCTAGGACAAATTCTAAACTTCTTAAAGCTTCCCTATCATGGTATCGTATTAGATAACTGCGCAATTTCAATTGATACCACATATATCCATTCATTATGATAGCTTAGTTGTCATAAAAAATAAAATAATAAAATAATAATAATAATAGCTAATAACAAGAGCTATGATGCAAAATCCAATTAAATCCTTCTACAGTATGGTTATGTAAGATCACTAATAAAAAAAATAGTGTAATAACTCTTGACTTAAACATATAAAAGCACTTGGTGGGGCCCACCTGCGTTTTGAATGCTGCTGAAACTTTGTACGAACCCTCATCCAAGTGGGACACACATAATGGATGGGCTGGATTTGCAAACCACATCTCGGTGGGCCCAAAAATGGTTATGAATGTTTTAATGGTGCACGGCCCCTCTCCACTTCTGTATGTGGTGTGGCCCACACAAGTCACGGATTAACTAAACTTCTTAAAGCTTCCCTATCATGGTATCGTATTAGATAACTGCGCAATTTCAATTGATACCACATATATCCATTCATTATGATAGTTTAGTTGTCATAAAAAATAAAATAATAATAATAATAATAATAAAGCTAATAACAAGAGTTATGATGCAAAATCCAATTAAATCCTTCTACAATATGGTTATGTAAGATCACTAATAAAAAAAATAGTGTAATAACTCTTGACTTTATAAGATCTAATGAAAAATAATAAATCCCTTAGCCCAAAAAATTTGAAAAAACATGGAGAGAAAAAATGAATCACCAAAAATAGTAAACCCAACTTAAGGATTGGAGATCTCACGAATTAGATTCAATGAAAAAAAAAAAAAAAGTTTCTGTGTAATTATTAGTTAAAATGCACTATATGTATTTAAGAGAACTTTTGAATCCTTTTTTCTTATACAAGTAAAGTGAATCTCTTTAACAAATCAATGTCAAGTATATCCGTTGATTAGTTTAAATTAAATAGGGTTGAAAGTCGGGCGGGTTGGGTCAAATTGGTGCTCAACCCTAGCCCAACCCAAGGTTCATATACCTCAACCCTAACCCAACCCAACAACCAACCCAAGCAGGCTCGATCGGGTTGGCCAGGTTGGTCGGGTAGATATATGCTAATATTTTTGTTATTATATTTTCAACACACGTATTATTTTTTGTACATATGATTTTATTAATTATATATGCAGTTATTTATTGTAAAGAAGTTCAAACAAGCTAAAATATAGGACAACTACTCCTTTAAAGTCGTATTGTGTATCACGCAATCTATTTGGGAGAGAGAAATCAGGCATATCTTGTTAGCTTGTATCATCGGAAATGACGTGGACCAATGAAATCCAACGGCATTGGAATTTCCTGTGCCTTCAACACAAATGATCCACACTCAATTATAATTAATTTATAAAGAACTTATATATTGATCGGGTACGGGTTGGGTCGAGCAACCCGAGCCCAACCCAAGTTTTATCGGGTTGGTGTTTGTATGGCCCAAGCCTGAGACCAAACCCAATATATCCTGCCCAAACCCAACCCAATGTCAGGTTAGTCACAGGTCGGCCGGATTGAACCCGCCTAACTTTCAACTCTAGTTTAAAACTTTTGTTAAAGGTGAGGTGACAATTACAAAGCCGTTCATGATAAACTCACTTATATGAGTGTGGAACATTTTCGTAATGTACAACTAAAAATCTTAAAGACACTTAGGGGCTATTTGATTTTCTAACTATATTGGTAATTCAAGGTAAATAAGTCTAAATAAATAATTATGACTAATTTCACATGTTTGAAATTTGCTACGAATTACATTTTGGAAACGGGTCACAAAAGCCATGTTATTATCGATTAAACTTGTGGGCCCCATCGTGATGTATGTGACTTATCCACACCATCCAACTTTTTTAACAGCACATTCTAGGGCATGAATCCAAAAATGAGGCAAATTCCATAATCGAATGGGCCACACCTTAAGAAAGAGTGATTGTAAAGACGTCAACCATTGAAAGCTATTTTCAACCTAGGGCTAAATTGATGTTTATTTGTCATCCAACCTATTCATAAGGTCACATAGCCATGGATAAAGGGAAAACAAAAATATCAACTTGATCCAGAACTTCTAAGGCCCACAAAAGTTTTCAATGGTAGGAGCTCAAGTCCCATTGTTTTCTACAGTGTGGTCTATTTGAGCTTTAGATTTGCCTCATTTTTCGGTTCATGCACTAAAATGAGCTGGCTAAAGGGATAAACGGTGTGGATAAGACACATATATCATGGTGGACCCCACAAATGTAATGGTTTTTACCTCAAGGTGACGTGAGAATTAATGCTTTAAATGAAGGCGGCTGTCAATATCACCTTGAAAATGTTGCCAAAAATTCAAAAGTATATAATTATTATCCATTTACCTTAAATTACCACTGCAATTAGAAAATCAAACAGCCCCTTAGGCCACTTGTGGGTCTCGTGTATAATCTACATAAAGGAAATTTAATTCAAGACCTAATTCTAGAACTGGGCACAGGATGACTCGACTCGTCCAACTTGTTTAGACTCGACTCGATCTGAACCTAGTGGCTAAGTCGATCTGAACCGTGTAGTTCAAGTCACATAGTAACTCGACTCAACCCAAAATCCACCTAGGTACTGACTCGACTCGATCCAAAACTCAACTCGTGTGTGTGTGTGTGTGTGTGTTTATATATAAAGTAATGGTCTCCTACGAACCATCCCGCGGGCTACCTTGGTAATGGTCTCCTACGAATCATCCCGCGAGCTACCCTGGTGCGGTCCAATTCCCACTACAAAGAGGAAATCGGACTACGTACTAAGCAAACTTTGTTGGGCCCCCCGATTTCCTCTCTGCGGTGGGAATTGGACCACACCAAGGTAGCCTGCGGGATGGTTCGCAGGAGACCATTACTAATATATATATATATATAGCCTAATGCTCACCTGTGAAATTTTTGGTGGGCCCATCATACATGATGTGAGTTTGAAATTTGAACAGTCCACATGATGCAACACCCCTCGGGACCAACTTTTACTTTGATCCAAAACTTTAGTGGGCCATGAAAAAAGAAAATTGTTTCATCCCTTGATTTGCATTTCTCTTTGCTATGGCCCACCAGAGTTTTAAATCAAAGTGAAAATTGGCCCCTTGGGATTTCATGGGATTCCGCATCACATGGACCGTCCGGATTAGACTCCCATGACATGTGTGCATAGGTGCGCACGTGTGTAGGTAAGCAGGTGAGCGTGCCTCTCTCTCTCTCTCTCTCTCTCTCTCTCTCTCTCTCTCTCTCTCTCTCTCTCTCTCTCTCTCTCTCTCTCTCTATATATATATATATATATATAAAACCCCATATTTGATATTTCAAATATGAGATGCCGTGTGAGCTGATGGAGAGGCTGCAATTCCAGCAGGTGCATCTTGGTTTCGATTTGTGATTTCAGCCTATGGATACCCGTTGCCCCCAACCCGACTCGGTCCAGATTACTCCAGGTCAGACCCAGACTCGCATTGGGTCAAGCATGCTTGGACTCGGTACCAAGTCGGGTCAAGTTTGGGTCAGGTCTATTTCAAAATCGGATTGAGTCAAGTCAACCCTAACTCGGTCCAACTCGAGTCGATGCCCTACTTTACTCAATCCACTAAGTTTTATAATTCAAGTACACTTTATTTTATCAAGTGAGGCTCAAAAAGATTCGTCACCATCATTTATGTATAGCCCTTTCCCGCCAATTGGGTGTTCCACCAGACCACTTGGCTGAGTCATGCGACATGGGCAAGCAGCCATCTCTACATTGTAAGCAATACCAAAGGAACCCTTATTGACCAACCTCTGGTGACTCATTGGCTCTTACTGCATCGAAAGCAACTGTCAAATATTTTTTTTCGAGTGCTTCGTATATTCTATACCCCTTTATTTAATTTTTTAGGCACGTTTTGAAAAGAAAATCATACGGCTAAGAAGTCTAGTAAAACAATATTATCTCACGTAAAAGGTGGGGCCCACAACCATATATGATAAGGATAAAATCATTCAAATTCATTGAGATGCATGATTATGATATTGGATTCTGTGACCAAACGGTCATTGAGCCGTTGGAGCAAAACACTTCCCCCCCCAAAAAAATTTGATGAACGTTTGTTATTGTAAGCTGACATTAGTCATCTCTAAGATTATCTTAGAGGGTGAATTCCCAGTTGGGACTTCCCTGCACCTACTTTGTAAATGTGGGGTCCATGGTTGTTTTATCCAAGCGGTTGATCTGATGACCCCATCGCAGATCCTCGTTGCCCCTAAATATCTCCTCAGCTGATCAACTCAAACCTTTTCATTGTTAGCTAGCTAATACATGGTTTAGAAAAATCTAACCAACAAACCATATTTAATGGAGTAAAGACCAAAGATTCAATGGCTAGGATCTCCCAATTTGGGAGATTATGACTCATTTATGATGGGGCCCGTCAGATCAATGGTTTGGTAAACCAACCATTGGGCCCACATGTAAAAGCTCTTCTCAAAACAGGAATGTTCTTTACGTAAATCAGTGAATTTATCAATTTAAACAAGTGGGACCCCTAAACGTGAGAGCCCTGCCCACCATCTCTATCTCTAGGGCTGTCGTTTGGTTGCACCTAATCTCATGATATATCATGAATTTTTCAACCAAATTAGACTGATAAATCATGAAATCACAACAAATCATGAAATTTGGTGCAACCAAACGCAGCCCAGAGCTTCTCTGGTGACACATTGTTTATAGTATGTTTTGCTCCATGAAAGTCCCAGCCAAAAAAGGTCATTCCACCATTTTTATGGTTATTGACAATTTTACCCACACAATTAGTCTTTTAAGAGCCTTGAACTTTGGGTTCTAAAAAGAAAGCTAAAGGAATTTTCAACATATATAAGGGTATATACGTAATTTGGATGTCAGGCATGTAGCTGACACCTCATTGTTAACTTTCAAACATTCATCATTGCTGTTTTTATTTTAATGAGATGAATAAAATACCACCAGCCTCTACTGTAAAATCCAAATTATGTTTATCCATCCATTAGGCAGCCAAAGATCAAAGGGCTAGGATATTCTAATCTCCTCCCAATCCAAGAATATTTTTAGGGCGCCCCCATCCATCAGATCACATCAACAGGCAGGATCAAAGAACCGCAGGCCTGCTGCAAAACATTGTACACATAGGCATAAGATCATTCCTCTTAAAATGAATGTAGAACAGAACATCACAACCGTTCCATTAGGGGGCCTCAGAACGGACGTCGTGGAGATCCCTCAAGGGTCCATCATAAGACCATCAGATGGATGAGGCCAAATCAATCAGTTCATATACGTAGCACATGGTACAGGATACGAATGCACCACGTTACATTCCAATATGTATATGGTCCCGTTACACAACCAGAACGAGTCATTGTTCTCTATTCTCAACACAAGTGCTTCACACAGCAAGATTTGATGCACATTAAATATGTATAAAAGAAAAAGCAACACTCTATAGGCAATTTCACAAACAAAATCCTCAGCTAGCCAGCGCACTCAACTCCTTCAAGTCGTCGGTCTTTGCAGAAGTTTCCGTAACAGCTGCTGCATCACGTGGAGTCTCAGAGCTGCCGGCATTGCTGTTTGCATCGCCGGTGACTGAAGCTGGAGAGCTTGGCTTGTCAGAAATCATACCTGAAGTTTGCTCTTCTGGTTGCCGTGACCCATTCAGTGCATGGCAGTGCGGGCAGTAGTATGTTATGTATGGGAAGTCTTCTTTCCGGACCAGTCCTGCGTACAAAAGATACCATGCAGTTAACTTCCCTACACGATGAAAATACACATAGGCCGTTAAGGGATGGGATTGAAGATTATGCATTGCACAAACATGCATCAGATACGGATTAGTCATTATCATGAAACTTCCCGTCTGGCAGAATTCAACTGCAACCCCTTTCTAATTCGGTTCGATTCAAACCGCTTTAAAACTCCAAAAAAACAAAAAAAAAACAAACAAACAAACAAACATTCAGGTGGGCGATGCCGCTATGAACCAGTTCAAACCATTTGGTTTTACAAAAAACATAATACATTATTCATAAGAGGGTGATGGTGCCATGGTTAAACCGATGTGCCAATGGTTTAGTTGATTTGGACCAAAGCGACAGCTTCACTGGCTCAGTCTATACTTTGCTTTTTCCATTGTTCCTAGATAAGCAAATGAGGTGGGTAACATCCTCTCACCAAAGAGGGTGTATTGCCCCACAAACCTAGTATTGGAAGCGCTCATCTGCTTTCTAGCTGGAATTTTTTTTACCCCTTGGCTTTCTTTAGGGTGCGTTTGGTTGCACTAAATATCATGAAATTTCATGATAATTTGCACCAAATTAGACTGAATAATCGTGAAATTTCATGATATTTGGTGCAAGCAAACACAAACTCAAATGCTTCCAAAAACTATGAAAAGCTTTTAAGAACCATAAGGTTAAAAAACATGCAAGTCTCCAGTGAGGCTCACCGTTGTGCATGTGGCAGTTACCACATATAAGTGCATAGCACTGAGTTGGATCCTCGCCCACAAGCAGGGCCGCAATGCGAGCAATCCATCCCCCGTCATTGGAAGCTGATCTTGGATGATGTTCTACAAAAGCTGCCTGATTCTGTGAGGGAGAATCTGGGCTGTCGTAATCATGGGACATTTCCTCGACTAATTGCTGCATTTCATTACTTGTCGTGCTGCTAGCTTTGGAAAGAGGTTGTTTCCTATTCCGAAGCCCTCTGGATTGCACCAACTCGACATCACTGCTTCTCCCCATCGGCGCGTTGAGATTAGATTCATCTCCTAAATATACTTTCAAGCCTGAGTCTGCACCCAACTTCGATGCCAGAACACTTGCAGCAGCTGCCTTTGCAGCAGGATCGGGATCATATCTCTGGACACGACATGCATGATGTGAGTACGATATACATACAATATAGACCCCATAGAAGCATATACACACAAGTAAAAACCACATACGTGAGCTTGGCCAAACACAGACCCACACCAACATAAGCAATGGAAGAGACGATCAACCGTAAATAGAAGATGCATCCAGCTCGGGCATTATTTGCCAGCCACCCAAAATTCATACCATGAAATAGAACATAAATCAAACCTGTTCATCACCTGAATAAGCTGCTGTGTTATGTAATAGTTTGTTCGCTCTTTAAGCTCGTTGATTTTTGCCAGCCTTTCAGCACGCAACCTTTCAAGTGTTTTCTGGTCCTTGCGATCACCTACCAATAAACAAGAATGAAACATAAGATTCGAAATGTGCCACTTCACATCTTACCACAATCTTACTACCAACTACTAGCTCTCTGCAGGTAATTTCTGGATTTCAACAATATCTCAGCCAGCCTTTTGAAATTTCTTGTCTGCTGACTTCCTCATCTCATGGATGTGTAGTTCGAAAATGTTGAGAAATTAAAATATTTTCAAGATATTCCATAATGGTAACAGTGGCCATAACGGCCACCACGGCCATTACAGTCTCTTTCTTTATTGGGGAAAAAAAACAAAAAAAAACTTGTATCTCTCCTGTAATGTTGAAAAAAAATAAATCCAAGAAATGTGTATTTGCCCTATAGCAGATCATTACGAGGCTATTATGGCTTTTATAGGGGACATAACAGGCCATTAACAGCGGTTATGAGCCATTTTTTTTCCATAACAGCTGTTACAACCATTACAACCACGTAACGTTTAACAGTTGCCACCGTTACCTTTACGGCCCCACAACGTCATTTACGGCACACAATGAGTATTTTCACCAGAAAATTAAAAACTTTTTTTTTTTTTTTGGAAGATAACGGAAATTATATTAAAGAAAAGAAGGAAACAAAAAGGACTGTTGAGCTAGCAGACCAAATGTCCATGACTATGAATTATATTAAAGAAAAGAAGGAAAATTAAAAACTCGTTTAACCAGTGTCCATGACTAAATGTTCCCGAATGTGAACATGAAGCAATAAGTTTCAAAAGCTATGAATTATATTGGCTTCTTCAACAGACAATACTTTTGGAAACCAGGCACATCTTCATTATGTATAACATCTCTTCATGGAACATGCTGAAATTACCGGACGACATGCTCAGGGGTTCGTCTGGCACTGCATGCTCAGAGCTGTTTATACTTGCTAACGTTTTATGGGCACTCCCCCACTTCCATGCCTGAATCAATTGCCACTTAGCTTAATGCTTCGTGCAAATGATAGATGACGATCACTTTTTTTGTGGGGGGGTTGATCAACAGATATTTGTATCTTCTAGCTTGAGCGATGCAACTTAAAGCAGAATAAGTTTTTCAAATAGCTTGGCAAAAGTAGTAGCTTGTACTGGTGGCTAAAGAGCCTTTAAAGATGTTGTAAATAGCATTTTTAGGATAGTGCAGAGTTGATTCTATGGTATTTACGTGTTGAATGACTACTGTAACGACCCTAAAATTTTGGGCCACATAGGACCCCATATTAATCGAATTAAGAGTTTGATTTTGTGATTAATAACAAAAACAAAACACTTGAAAAGTTGGTAGAGGTACTCTCGGTAGAGGATAAGGTCAAAGGATTGATTCCTGACACCGCAATATTTAACTTTTTGCACAAAATTACGAAACCCCGAAAGAACCTTTTAGATCCAGGACTTCTCTCTCTATATAAGGAGGGATCGCAGAGAATTCTCCTGCGAAAACCCTAAGGAAAAGAGTTTCCATCGATAAGTCCCTAATTCTATTTTTATCTAAAATTTTATGTATTTTCGATTAAAAACCCTAGATCTGCACCATGAACAGGGCGGATCAGCCTTACGTCCATTGTTTGATCCATGGGAAGGTTTGAAGAATGGAGGAAGGCATTGTGTGAGATCTATTGTCATAGGGATCTGCTTTGGACTATCTAGCAGTGTCCGTCTAGATCAGTTTGAATCATGCATTCCTTAAGGCCAAAACATACCATCTCCCCAAATTCTAAAGTGATCTTACCGTTGGATTGTCCACAATGATCTATGGATAGTAGCAATAATAAACCATGCCGTAGAACAATTGTATATCTCTACATTTCAGATCCGGGCAATCCGTTGGTCTTTCCAAACTTGGTGATGGGGAAATCATTGGATGGTTTGGACCAATCTTTGAATATGATAAATCCATAAAAAACAATGAGAGAGGAAAAACCCCTAATTTTTTTTGGAAAACCAGATCATGTAACATAACTTGTTCGGCTTCGATTGATCGATTGAAGTTAGACTTTCAATTGATCGAACAGTTCGATTTTTGTCCAGCAACCAAAAGTTTTGATCGATGTCTGCTTTCGATCGATCGAGGGCTTCCTCGAGCGGTCTCGATCGACCGAAGTTGGTAAAAATAGTCCAACAACCAAATTGAATTAATGTTGGGTTTTCTCAATTGATCAACAAATAGTTTCGATCGATCAAGAAGTGACCAAAAGTGTCCAGAGACTTAAGCAATAAAATTCAAATTTCCTCAATCTATGATCGATTGAATCGATCGATGGCCTTCAAGCTGGCTCAATTGATCGACCGGATTGATCAACAATCCCCTGAATTGATCATCATATTTCCAAAATGAGATATTTGGATTAATAAGACCATAATACATGTAATTTCCTTGACTCAATTATTAATTAAGGAACTAATAATAATGGGTCATCTTGAATTGATCAAAGGTGGGCCCCACTGGATGGAATACCTTAATTAAATGCATGATTGTTTAAACTATTTTAATAGGGATTCGGATTCTAGATTCAAAACCATACGATTGTTTGGCGGATTTAGCTCTATCAAGAACAGGTGAGTGAATCCCAACATGTCTCATATCTGTACAGATGAGATGGATTGTTTGATTGCTATGATTGATTGTATTTCCATATTACGTTGAATTGTTGATACATGATGATTATGATGAAGGGTTAAAATTATGAAATTTCATATATGAAGATGTACATCATTACAATAATGAATTCATTGTTTCATCTCATGTGAAGAGATGTGTATAATGATTACGTATGTTGATGAATAGTGCAATGAGCATGCATTACATGCATCTATAGTGCTCTTGTGCTAATTCCTACAGGCCTGCTCTAGATAATTGCATGCACGCCTCGTGCTTGGGTTCATGGGAGATCTCCCTGGGTAGTTTCCTGGTAGAATCGTTACCAGATGCCCACATTTAGTGGAAGCCTACTCATGGAGTACATGCGGACCTTGCCCATACCTACCTATGGTAGAAGCCTGCCAGGTGCAGATGCAAGTTGACGGATATCCAACCCAAGTAAGTGGACAATTATCCCACTTGACATGCATTTTATGATATCCCTGCA
Organism: Magnolia sinica; assembly: GCF_029962835.1. Classification (NCBI taxonomy): domain Eukaryota; kingdom Viridiplantae; phylum Streptophyta; class Magnoliopsida; order Magnoliales; family Magnoliaceae; genus Magnolia; species Magnolia sinica. Next base: position 81,499,647 of record NC_080582.1, read on the forward strand.
TACATACATACATACATATATATATATATATGCTGTGTATGAACCATGATGAGTTCACTCACTAGCCTGGCTAGGTAACGTTGTGGAATGACAACCGTATAGAGGTGATTGAGACGTAAAACATAAATCAGATGCTAGAGAATGAGGCCCGATTGCCGGATGAATCCCAAGATCAATGGTCGTATTTAACGAAGGATGAACTAACTGTGGTGAATTGATGGATTGCTCATATGAATTATTGTTTAGGAGATTTTGTTTCTTCATTATAGTTATTGATAGTTAGGTTTGATATAATATTGTTTATGAACATGTTATGCTGAACGGTAATTGATATTAGGGTTGAATAAAGTCCCAAATGGGTGGACTCGGTTACTTATTGAATAATGTGGTTTGAGAATGCATTAGTAGTAGTAATGAAGTGTGAGATTATGAGGCATGTGTGGATGTATGAATGTAAATTAGTGTGAACTTAAAATACATTAAATTACGCCTCTAAGCAATTGTACGATTAGTTGGTCTATGTACACTTGGTGTACGAGTCATAAACCATAACTTGGGTCTGAGGGTGCACACTCTATGATGCAGGACAATTAACCACTTGCTCTAAAAGCTCGAACTAATAGAGCATGGCGAATTAATCCCTTTATCTGGATTAGGACCTTAGCCGAACCCCCCTCGCACGGGTGAGGCCCGCCTCACACAAGCCACTCGCCCCAGGTGTGCCCTTGCATCTCACAGGCCACCCCACTCGAGCCCGATGTGAAAATGCCCCTGCATTACTCTGTATCCAAATTGTGGGGCGTGACAACTACTCATCATTAATCCCTTTGAGTTGTGGTAGGTATATATTCTTGTTCTCCACGTTACTCTCTTGAATGTTTTTTCTTGGTTTAATAAAGTTTCATTATCACTTAGAGAGAGAGAGAGAGAGCTAAGAATCAAAGCATTTTCCATAGCTAACACCATCCTTAGCAAGCTTATCAACTATAGAGATAGCCTCCCTCGTGGCATGGGCAAACAAACAGTTTATTCAAGATGCAATAGTCCATATCCCCTTGCACACAAAATTGAGCTTGCACCAAGCTCAAAAATAAGGTATAGATGCCCAAGAGATGACATTAGAAGAGTCGCCCTCCATGACAACTGGATATAAGCAACTCTTCACAAAGATTCCCTACCCTCCTATAAGGGCCTTTGGGCATAAGCTTTACCCAGTCCAACAGGGCCATAAAAGCTCATGTACATGGTACCCATGTCATCTCTTAAGACCCACCCATGCACTGAAGATTACAGGCTTAGATCACACCAATTCAGAAACAATCACACAAATTCCACATCCCACATGAAAATCCAATCATTCAATTAAAGGGGAATCTATGCGGGTCCAAGCCGACACTGGCTAGGACTGGACCAATAAAATTATAAACCAAACAATGTCAAAGGAAAATAAAATCAACTACTCATGCATAAAAATCAGTCCCTAATCCAAGGGATTCGTAATTTCAATTCAAGGAACCCTAAGGTGATAAAAAGGGGCAAATCAATTAGGGATCATGTAATCTAGGGTTATGATTCATGAAAACGGCTATGAGAGGATAAAAGAGGATAAAAACTCGAGCCAAAAGATGATCCCGCGTGTGGATCAACAATGGCCAGACGGACGTGCGCGTGATCCCGGCCGCACGTGTGTGGGACCCACTATTCGAAAAAGGCCACCTTGACCCTAGTCGGCCAGGATGGACTCAAAACCTCCAAATTTCAGCTCGATCCGATGTACGGTTTGTGCGTAGTGCTCCGCCGAAGTCTCGCCTGCGGGCCGAAATCTTGAAACCTGCTTCAATGAAGAAATCTAATGCAACAAAAGGACAAATTCGAAGTGCGGATGGTGGGGAAGATGGAAAAAAAGATGATGGAAGATGGGAGTGAATGGGGATCGATGTGGTTTCGCACCACGGTAGTTAGCCCTTCGAAAAGGGAGGGCTTCGCACCCACTTTTGAATTCTTCCACAACTCACGAAGAGAGCAGAAAAATAAAGCAGGAATTTTTTATTAACTTCAATGAATGAAAAGAACTACAAGGGGTGCCTATTTATAGGGAGAACCCTATACTCAAAAACTCGCACCATGTGCGACACCTATTACTTGGCGATGAAGTAAACTAAAATAAAAACCAAACGAGAAAATCTAAAGCGTTCACGATGTTCTAAATAATAACAATAAGCAAAATCTAAAATATAAAACCAATCTGACGAGTGGGCCACGATCATGAGATCCCATGGTGGGCTTTTCTTGACAATCGGGCCACTTTTCTGAACCAAAACTTGACTTCTAGCTAGGAGGCCCTCCCTGAACGTCGTCATCGAGACAGATCGATGGTGGGGTCCTCCATCTACGTACGTACATGCGTAGGGGTGGCGGCGTGAGTGCACGTGTGCGCGTGATGTCCCCATCACCATGTCATCTCTTAAGACCCACCCATGCACTGAAGTTGGGCTTTCAAAAGCCTGAAATGGCCATTTCCACCAACTATGAAGTTTACTTTCAATAGATCATTATTAATTAAGACTAGTCAATCCCTAAGTATATCCAAAATCAAAATGCTCTGAAATTCTTGTTTTTTATAGATATGTGTCGATGCCCTCATTGTTTGGAGTACCCACTTATATTATCAAAATATCCCCAATATTATCCATATCTTCAGCTCGGTGACACCGATAACACTAGCAACGATGCCAATAACATTGGTAGTATAAAAAAATTCAGGTATCAGTGATGTATTGCTAAGTATCGCCAATCTATTGATATCGTCAATATTTTCAATTGTATAAATTTCAGGTGCCACTTGAATCACCAATATTTTCGAATATGTAGATTTCAGGTGTCACTTGTATCACCAGTGCATTGGCAATATTTCGATAATATCACCAAAAATCTAATATTTAAAATAAATAAATAAATAAACCATTTCAATTTTGTTATGGGTGCATGGTTGTATCAGTGTTCAAATTGTCAACAATAATATCGCAACATGGGCGATATCGAGACTGTTGCGCAGCACGCCAACAACGCAGTGAACTGAGATCCAATCTCCAGTCTCACCCACAAACGATAAACAAGAAGAAATATAGACTATAAACATAATCAAAGCATTCCAAACAAACCACAAGACAAAGGTGTGGGCAAAGGGTTTTCTCTGTACTTCCAAGGGAGATGTTAGTATATTGTCTTGTAATCTTCGTTTTTCTTCATAGTGGAAGTTTGCATCCGTGGTTTTTTTTACCCTTGTTTGGGGTTTTTCCATATATATCTTGTCTTGTGGTTTGTTTGGAACGCTTTGATTCTGTTTCTAGTCTATATTTCTTCTTGTTTATCGTTTGTGGGTGAGACCGGACATTAGATCTCGGTTCACTGCGTTGTTGGCATGCTGCGCAACAACTAATATCAAAGCTATTGGTTTAGTTCTATTGGAAGGGATGACGGAAGAAGGGAAGACTAGAATTGAGAAGTTTGATGGTTCAAACTTTGCCTTCTGAAAGATGCAGATGGAGGATTATCTATATCAGAAGGACCTCTATATTCTTCTAGAAGGAAAAGAGAAGAAACCAGAAAAGATGACAGATGATCAATGGTTTTTATTGGATCGGAAAGTTTTAGGAATGATCCGACTCTCTTTGTCTAAGAGCGTCGCCTTCAATATGTCCAAGGTGAACACTACAAAAGAATTAATGGAAGCCCTAGCCACCATATATGAAAAACCCTCAACATCCAACAAGGTTCATCTTATGAAACAGCTATTCAACATGAAGATGTCAGATGGTGGGAGCGTGGCTGAACATCTAAACGATTTCAACACAGTCACAAGCCAGTTAGAATCCGTCGGCATTGTTTTTGACGATAAGGTCAGTGCGTTATTGATCTTGTCCAGTTTGCCAGACAGTTGGGATGGTTTGGTGATTGCCGTAAGCAATTCTTCAGGGTCGACAAAACTGAAATTTGATGATGTGGCCAGTCTAATTCTCACCGAAGAATCTAGAAGAAAGGCATCAGGAGTTTCAGGAGATTCAGGGAATGCTCTAAACGTTGAAGGAAGAGGAAGATCGCTGAACAAAGGAAGCAATAAACACGGACGTTTTAAGTCGAGAAAAAAGTCCAAGGGACCGAAAGACAAAGACGGGTGTTGACAATGCGAGAAGAAGGGACACATGAAACGTGATTGCAGGGTACTCAAGAAACAAGAAGGAAGCTCTCAAGGCGGGAAGGATTCAGTGAATCTATCTGAAGAGAGTGACACAGAGGCGTTGATCTTATCTCTTAATGCAAGAAATGAGTCTTGGGTTATAGACTCGGGTGCTTCGTTTCACGCCACTTCATGTAGGGAAGTTATATGTAACTATGTATCAGGCGACTTCGTGAGAGTCTACCTGAGTGATGATGAGCCGAGGAGTATTGTTGGAAAGGGAAACGTACATATAAATCAGAAAGACGGAACAGCTTTGAAATTGAAGGATGTCAGACATGTACCGAGTTTGAAACAGAACTTGATCTCAGTGGGCCAATTGGCCGATACTGGTTATGTAACGACATTCAGTAGTAATTCCTGAAAGATCACAAAAGGTGCCTTAGTGATATCTCGAGGCAAGACGGAAGGTACCTTATACGTGACTTCAGGACCGTATAGTTCACTCGCAGTCGCATCAATTGGAGTGAATGGGCAGTTATGGTATCAGAGGTTGGAACATATGAGTGAGAAAGGGATGAAAGTGCTATTGTCAAAAGGGAAGTTACCAAGGCAGAAGTCTATTGATTTGGAATTCTGTGAGTACTGCGTGTATGGCAAGCAGAAGAGGGTAAGTTTCAAGAAGACAAGACGTGCTCCAAAGACGCATCTGTTTGAGCTTGTACACACTGATGTGTGGGGACCGGCACAGGTATTATCTCTTGGTGGCTCACGTTACTTTGTTTCTTTTATTGATAATGCTAGTAGAAAACTGTGGATCTATTTCTTAAAGCATAAATCTGATGTATTTGATGTATTTAAGAAGTGAAAAGTTATGGTAGAAAATGAGACGGGTAAAACAGTAAAATGTTTCAGATCTGATAATGGATGAGAGTACTGTGATAAGAGGTTTGAGGAGTATTGTGCAACAAATTGAATCAAACATCAAAAAACGATTCCAGGGACACCACAGCAGAATGGTGTGGCTGAGAGCATTAACAGGATCATCCTTGAGCGTGCCAGGAGCATGAGGTTACATACAGGATTGCCCAAGACCTTTTGGGCAGATGCTGTGAATACTGCCGCATATCTCATCAATAGAAGCCCCTCAGCACCATTGGATAGTGGGCTACCAGAAGAAACGTGGACTGGGAAAGAAGTGAATCTTGCACATCTCAGAGTATTCAGTTGCACTTCATATGTTCACATTGATGCAAAACATAGAAACAAGCTAGATGCGAAGTCCAGGAGGTGCACGTTTATAGGCTACGGGCAGCATGATTTTGGCTACAGGTTTTGGGATACAGAAAATAGAAAACTCATCAGAAGTAAGGACGTATTCTTTAATGAAAAAGTGATGCATAAGGACAGTGTGCAAGAAAATAAGGCCGAGGAGAAAGAATTCGTAGAGTTGGAAGACTTACCGAACACGGGTGCTACAGCGCCACAGGATGATCATGCATGGGAGCATTATGAGGCAGAGCCACAGACATCGGTTGTGAGGAGATCTACTCGGAAGAGGAGACCCACGGTCCGATACTCACCCTCCTTACATTATCTACTGCTAACAGATAATGGTGAACCAGAGTGTTTTGAAGAGGCGTTACAGTCAGATACACAGGTTAAGTGGGAGCAGGCCATGGATGATGAAATGGATTCTCTCGAGTCTAATCATACATGAGAGCTAGTCACTCTACCCAAGGGTAAGAAAGCTCTTCATAACAAGTGGGTTTACAGAGTGAAGGAGCACGATGGTTCGAAACGGTACAAGGCTAGACTAGTTGTGAAAGGGTTTCAACAAAAAGCAGGTATCAATTTCACTGAAATATTTTCACCTGTGGTGAAAATGTCTACGATTTGCATGATCTTGAGTATAGTGGCTACAGAGGACTTACATCTAGAGCAGTTAGATATTAAGACAGCCTTTCTTCATAGGGACTTTGAAGAAGAGATATATATGCATCAGCCGACAGGATACGTGGCACCAGGAAAGGAGAACAAAGTGTGCAGACTGAAGAAAAGTCTATATGGCCTGAAGCAAGCCCCGAGGCAGTGGTACAAGAAGTTCGACAGTTTCATGTCGAGAAACGGTTTTAGGAGATGTCAGGCAGACCACTGTTGTTATTTGAAGAAGTTTGATACGTCGTATATCATCCTTCTTCTGTACGTTAATGATAATGCTTGTGGCCGGTTCAAGCATGAAGGACATCTCGGATCTCAAAAGACAACTGTCTAAAGAATTTGTCATGAAGGATTTAGGAGCTGCAAAACAAATCCTAGGCATGAGGATAAAGCGTAACAGGGAAAACAAGAAACTAGTTTTGTCACAAGCAGAGTACATAGCCAAGGTACTTGATCGATTCAATATGGGAGGTGCTAAGCTGGTTAGCAATCCATTAGCCAACCACTTCAAGCTATCTAAGGAGCAAAGGGCAAAGATGCAGGAGGAATGGGACTACATGGCTAAAGTCTCATACGTGTCAGCTATTGGGAGTCTTATGTATGTTATGGTGAGCACGAGGCCAGACATTGCTCAAGCAGTGGGAATTGTTAGCAGGTTCATGAACAACCCCGGGAAGGAACATTGGGAAGCTGTGAAGTGGATCCTTAGATACCTGGTAGGTACTAAGGATGTAGGGCTGTGTTATGGAGGATCGGAAATCAAGCTATAAGGCTACGTGGATTCTGATTTGGCAGGAGATATCGACAGCAGAAGAAGCACTACAGGTTACGTTTTTTCTCTGGGTAGTGTTGCAGTCAGTTGGGTCTCTCAGTTACAGAAGATAGTATCTATCAGTACGATGGAAGCAGAATATGTTGCAGCTACAGAAGCGTGCAAGGAGATGGTGTGGATGCAAGGTTTCATGGAAGAGTTAGGTAAGAAGCAAGCAGCTTGCAAGCTGTACAATGACAGTCAGAGTGCAATACACTTGGCTAAGAATTCAACTTTTCATTCAAGGACCAAGCATATTGCCATCAGATATCACTTCATACGTTCGTTACTGGAAGATGGATCGATTGCTCTAGAGAAGATTCATACAAGTGAGAATCCTGCGGATATGCTCACCAAGGCGGTCACACGGGAGAAGCTGAAGCTCTATTCAGCTTTGATTGGTCTTCAGGCTTGAAGACAGGGAGGTGATGTACTCCGAATGTAGAAGACGAAGGTTTATGGTGATGTGTCTCCAAGTGGGAGATTGTTGAGATGTGGAGCCACATCTGGGGGTTGCTCGACTAGTCGAGTACCCTACTCGACCGGTCGAGTGCCCTGCTTAACCGGTCGAGTGGCCCACTGGACTAGTCGAGCGACCCCCAGATGTGGCTCCACATCTCAACAGAGACCACGGTCTTTTGTTTCCTTTCTAATTGTCGACAATTTCTCAGCAAAATATCATGTATTGTCAATATTCTGAAATATCAATGGATGTTTGGATGGAAGGTTAGATGGTTGGGATTGATGGGATGGTCGGACTGATTTCTTACGACGGCATATCATTTTTAGGCCCCCATTAAATGGATACTCGTTATGTAAGCATTCTTTTTTTCTTTTTTTTTTTTAATTCCTAAATATGCAAATATGTTTATTTTAACATCTCATAAAGTTTCACTGAAAATTTCCACCATTTTCCCCATGTTTCCCCAATGTTTTCCTGCATTTCTGGTTATCGGTGATATCGATATTGTTTCTGTATCCCCAATGCAATACTTGTAATACTTTGAACACTATTACCCCTCAAGAATGATATAGTGAACACTATTACCCCTCAAGAATCTATAAAAGTTGAGATTGTCGTGTTATGGAAACTTGTATGGCATTCGCTTGGGTACTGACATTGCAATTTAACTCGAGAAATCAGATTTGACCTAGCCTTGTTTATTAATCATATGTGTCCAGAAGGATTGTATAAAGCATTTGTAGAGGGTAAGGATCTTGAAAATATTTTTAATAATACTACCACCAACATCCTCACTAAACATTTCAACAAGAAATTTAAAAGGTCAAAAAATAAAAATAAAAATTCACTCTACCCATACTTGATACATCCAAACCTCTTTGCAAATTAAAAACAAACATAAAGAATTTAAAACCACTAAATTTGCCACTATCATGATCAACACCAAACAGAAAATTAGTTTTGCATTGCATCCTATAAAATATCGCATACCAAACCTTCTGAGCTGCAAGCTTACTCGCAAAAGAATAACATTATGAGATAGATCAATTGAAAAAGAATATGGTATCAATGTAAAATCACAACAAACAAAAGTTACTAAATTGGTCATAAAGACTTCACCAATGAAGGAAAGAAATGAGATTTCTGCTTAGATGTAGAGTTTGGGATACTCACACATCCTTGTTAAGCTAACAAGTGTTGAATAGAGTAAAGACGACAGAGCAGGCAAGGCAAACATAGGAAAAACTCGCACTGCCCTCATTTTCCAGTTCAAATTGAATGATCTTGTGATCATAATTGCATAAGCCACCGCAGCAACCTGGAAAATAGACTGCAATGAGCACCTGTTTCAAGATGAAAACATTTCCTCTAGCAAAGAAGATTCTCCTGAGAATAAAAGTATCAAGCCAAAGAAGTCATGAAAAGAAACCAAAGATTTATCCATGAGAAATAGGATCCTCTTCCAAGACTTTGCACAATATACTTGAGTTTTCAATTCTGACAAGTGAGACCAACAATTCAGTGATCCAAACCACTGGTAATCTGGGCCCCACCGTGGATCGAAATGCCCAAAAATTTTATTGGATAGGACAGCCCAAACATTTTAATGCATGACCTACAAACAGATGATTGAAAAGAGTAATGCAGCAACACTCCACACTCAACTGAAAAAAGGCCCCACTGTACATGGGTCCTTCAAAAATCCTGAGTTGAATACTCCAATAAGGGAAAGGGAGCCCCTCCAAGGCCCGAAATTCAAATTTTCTGGGATTTTGAATTCTAAAGCTAACAGTATAAAGAATTCAACGCAAATCATGCTGATTGGGCAAAAAATTCAACTTCTGATAACTAAATTAACATGTCTATAAGTATGAGAGGTGACTGATCCTTGCTGTACACGTAACCTGAAATTTTGGATCATGAGGATCTACACGTACTCGAGGCCCATAGTCGTACAGAGGTAATAGAAAAGGCCTAAGTTTGGTGGTTAGGAAATCAGGATCATTCAATCTAGGAGAGTTTTGGGGCATGGTCCATTCACAGTGGGACACAACAGACCAGTGGTCTGGATTTTTGAGCCATGGGCCCAATAGACCAATGGTTTGGATTTTTGAGCCATTGGCCCAACATGTCAAAACTGAAAAGCCCAATGCATAGTGCAAAGCTTCACGTCGAGGATCCTATCATTCCTCTTATCCAATATGCATATGCAATGGTTTGAAAGAACTGTGGCCTTTGCATGTCAAGATGTCTGATTCAAATCCTAAAAGATATATTTCGTATCAATTTCACAAAACGAAAACCTTTACAAAAAGGCCTTGAAATATACCTGGAAGTTAACAGCTCAAATTACTAATATTTGGAAATTAATTAACATGCTTGATCATCATTCTCCAAAAAATCATACTTGAATCTCACTGTTTGTTTTTTTTTTGGGTGAATCTAATGGTCTGCAATTTGAATATTATGGTTCCACTCAGAACCTATGATTCAAACAAAATGCAAAGGTCAAGGCTGTTGGCTGAAGCATGGAGTAAATATTGAATTTTTACTTCTTTTCTGTCTAGATATATATTGGGACCTTTTAAGCCACAAATAAAACCCGTCACTTGCATTAAGCACTTGAGAGAGAGAACTTTGAGTTTTGGATTTTCTTTTTGCCCAAACACTACATAATATAAGAAGAAACTTCAAGCTCTCAATCATTGTTGTCCAAACAGATTTTCTTCTTGCACGTTTCCACATCAACAGTGGATAGCTTTACTTCTTATGGGAGTTTTGACGGAAATAATTGAAAATAATTGTATCTTTGAAAGCCAAAACCACTAGTATAGAAGGAAAAGAAGAAGAAGAAAGAAAAGAAGTGGATAAATCAACAAAAAGGAAATGACTCCAATAATCCATTTACAGGCAACTTCCTTTATTCTGCTCCTTACATTAATTCGTGGAACAGTGTGACGCATCTATTGAAAAAAGTTCTCCCAAGAGTGTACGAGCAAAGAAGACTTGCACGACCAAGCTGCTGCAGAGAAGAAGGGAATATCACCAGAACCAAAGATGAATCCACAAGAACCCATTAATCATTCATCTTCCCATATTACCGAATCAATGAGATTTGCAACGAACTCAACAAAAGCTTGAGACAAACGTTGAAAGGTCTATCATAAAATATAATAGTTAAACATGTGCATCAAAAAATCTGCAGCTACATTCACATGTAGAGTATAGAGCTCAATGATTCTTCAAACCCCCCCTTTTTTAGAGAAAAAATTGTAATTCAAACCCATTATTTACCTTGTTAAACGCAAAAAGGTATGCATATACTCAAGTTTTCATTTTGAAGCACGCCAATGTACAAGCAGTCATGTAAAAAGAAATGCATTTAACGAATCACCTCAAGAATCACAGAGAAAACTATAAGATTCCTTGCTGTCTTTCGCCATCTTTGAGCCCTTTTCTTCATCCTTGCATGAATAGAAGCTTCTTCCTTGGAAAGATGTTGCAATTTTTTCTCGAAATCCTCATCGCGTGCTCTGAAGATCCCATTCCAGATGCGAGAAAGAATTCCTCTCCGTTGCTTTGTTACTTTTCCACTTATGTTTTGATCAGTAGCAACCCTTGGATTTTCAGCGACAGCTGGCAGCTGATTCGCATCCTCATCCATTTCCTGCAGATTATACACTGCAAGTTCCAATTGTTAGACACTCAATGAGAAAAGTAAATGTAGCATATTCTGTCAAGTGCTGCAAGGGGGATGCGGGACATTGCCCTATTTTGTTTATTTATGGGTTTTGCCAACATCCACCTTCATTGATCTGAACCAAACCTTCTAAATTGCACACGGGGTGACCTATCATTGATCTGAACCATTCATTCATTCATAAAACTAGACTGGGAGCAAGCCATGGTGCAAGAATGACACCAATCAGATGATCCTAACACTTTGAATAGGATCAATTTGTTTTAACCGTCCATTGTTCATGAGACATAAATCACATGGTTAGAATCATCAAATCAAACTGTTACTTTAGAATCATAAGAAACACAAAGTGGGACTGTCTAGTAGATGTTTCAAGATGATGATTGAATCAATTTGTTTTAACCGTCCATTGTTCATGAGACATATATCACATGGTTAGAATCATCAAATCAAACTGTTACTTTAGAATCATAAGAAACACAAAGTGGGACTGTCTAGTAGATGTTTCAAGATGATGATTGAATCAATTTTGTTTCTCTGGTCAATCTTGACTGTCCATTTCATGCTATTGAGCAGAAGCTTAGGATCAACCGATTAGCATGAGTTTTGCACCATGGCCCTAGTTGCATGAATGAATGAACAGTTTGGATCGACAATAGGTCACCCCACGTGCCATTCAAAAGGTTTGGGAAGGTTGCTGACATCCCCATGAAGGTGGGCATTTTAGCAAAACCCTTTATTTATTTATTTTATGAGTAAACTGAGAAAAAATTATTAAAATAATATAAGGAAAAGCAAGATACAAAAAGAACCTAACATTAACGCATAAAGAAACAACAAAACAAATACACAGTTCCAAAACCAGCTCCTACCAACAATTTGGGGCTCACTCCTCAAAGCCCCCAAGCGCCTACTCCTCCAACCATCAATGCACACCTGACAACTAATTTTTGCACTGTAGGAGGCAAAAATCCTGACCACTAATTTTTGCATAGAGGTGGCTTTGCCTTTGAAGATCCTGACATTTCTGTCAGTCCACAGGAACAACAACATACTATAAGCCGCCATGTTCCAAAGGCAATGCACAATAGGACACCAAGCAGCAACCAGCTGACTCTTGATTATATCTAGGACCAAATTTAGAAACACCCAGCACCATGCCAATTTTAGATATGCCAGCGGATAAAAAGGTCTCTCACATATCAGTCTACGGTCCCACTCAAGACGCCAGACGAAAAGATTTTTGGGAAGAACTGAGTTCTGTTAAACAGAGCTTTGTAGGTCCTTCCTGCATGGTGGGAGACTTCAACGTTACCAGATTTGTGGATGAAAAATCTCACAGGAATAAGATCACCCCTGCAATGGCTGCTTTCTCGCGTTGGATTGAAGATCAGGAATTAGTGGATCTCCCTTTGCTCGGGTCCAGATTTACATGGTCCAATGGGAGAGCTACCCCTATCCTTTCTCGTTTAGACAGATTCCTGATCTCTCCTGATTGGTTGGACATCTTCCCTTCGGTCTTCCAGTTGGTTCTCCCCAGAGTCACGTCCGACCATTGACCTGTTCTTCTGTCTATCGACGAGCAGAATTGCGGTCTGAAACCTTTCAGGTTCGATTCCTCTTGGCTTTTAATTGATGGTTTTCATCAGATGATTTCCTGTTGGTGGGCTGGGTTCCAGGTGGAGGGCTATGCGGGTTACAGATTATTTTCTAAACTTAAACAGCTGAAGGACAAATTGAAACAGTGGAAGCAGAAGGAGTTGCGTGCTAGGGAACCGGAAACGGATTCTCTCCTTTCAGAGTTGCAGAGAATCGATGAGGAAGCTACAGTTATTTCTATGTCCACCGAAATGCAGACCAGAAGCATACAGCTGATTCAATATCTTTCGACAAGGGCATTAGAAAAGGAGATCTCTTGGAAGCAAAAATCCCGAGCAAAATGGATAAAGGAGGGAGACAGGAATACAAGCTATTTCCACAATATTGCTAATATGCATGCTAGAAACAACAAAATTAGTAGTATTGTGGTTAATGGGAGAAGGATAGAAGACAAAAACAGCATTTCGGAGGAGGCTATCATTCATTTCAGCTCGCTGCTTAAGGGAGAAGGCTGGCGCAGGCCTCGGTTGGACCACCTTCAGATCGACTCCATTTCCCCAGAAGAAGCTATTCAGCTCGAAGCCCCTTTCAATGCGGAAGAAGTGAGGAAGGCAATTGAAGCCTTAGGGAATGACAGGGCTCCTGGCCCTGATGGATTCCCATAGAATTTTTTCAATCCTTCTGGGAGGTTATTTGAGCAGATGTGATAGATTTTTGCAATGAATTTCATAGCAGATCTAAGCTGTCTAAAGGTCTTGGGGCCACATTCATAGCCCTGATTCCTAAGATTGCAGGGGCAGCTACTTTCAAAGAATTCAAACCGATCAGCCTGGTAGGAGGGCCATATAAAATTCTGGCTTAAGTTTTAGCGACCCGTCTCAAGAAGGTGATAGGAAAGATCATTTCAGGAAATCAAAGTGTTTTCATTTCAGGCAGGCAAATAGTGGACTGTGTGCTTATAGCTAACAAATGCTTGGACTCTATTCTCAAGTCCAGATCGAAGGCTATTATATGCAAGCTGGACATTGAAAAAGTGTATGATCATGTAGACTGGGATTTTCTGGACTACATGATGTTGCGGATGGGATTTGGGGTCAAATGGAGAGGATGGATTAAAGAATGCATAGATTCGGCCTTTTTCTCAATCCTTATCAACGGATCCCCGCAAGGGTTCTTCAAAAGTTCGAGGGGTTTGTGGCAAGGAGACCCCCTATCTCCGTTCCTCTTCCTCATTGTTGGAGAAGCCCTTTCTAGATTGCTTCATAAAGGTCAAGCTGAAGGTCTCCCTTTGTGGGTGTAGAATGAAAGGTATGTCTAATCCGATTTTCCACATTCAGTTTGAGAATGACACTTTAATTTTTTTCTGAAGCTAGCCCAGATAAGGTCGACTCCCTGCGTACAACGATCCGCTGCTTTGAGGCCATGTCTGGTCTGCGAGTCAACTTAACGAAATCCAAGATGAATGAGGTCAATTTGAAGACAGAGGAGCTTAAATCTTATGCTGAAGTTTTCAATTGCACGGTGGCCTCTCTCCCATCTTTCTTCGTTGGGCTCCCCCTTTGCTTAGGCTCGCCTCCTAAATACTTACGGTAGAAAGTCATTGCAAGATTCCATATTTATCTTGCCAGATGGAAAAGCCATTATCTTTCTCTGGGAGGTCGCCTCACCCTCATCAAAGCGGCCCTTTCCAACTTACCATTGTATTTCATGTCTGTCTTCAAATGCCCGGGACCAGTTTTGGCTATTCTCGAAAATCTTAGAAGGGACTTCCTGTGGCAAGGTAAAGAAGATAAGAAGAAATTTCACATCTTAAAGTGGAAAGAAGTGTGTAATCAAATTCAAAAAGGAGGTGCAGGCGTCAAAGATCTTAAATCGATGAATCGGGCTCTCCTAGGGAAATGGATTTGGAGATTAGGATCAGAAAACGGGAATCTTTGGAACATTATCATCAAAAGCAAATATGGCAAATCAGTGGGCGGGTGGTGGACTAAAGATTCTTTGACCTACAGGGCGTCGGCTATTGGAAAGACATTCTCAAGACAAAAAAGATGGTTCTCAAGGGCATCGGTTTTGAACTCGGGAAAGGTGCTAATATCAGTTCTGGGAAGATATCTGGGTGGGGGAGGCCCCTCTCAAGGTAAGATTCCTGAACATCTACCTTCTCGCTTCCTCCAAAGATAGTTCTGTGGCTGATTGCTACTCTGTAGTTGGAGACAAGATAGTCTAGAATCTGAATTGTAGAAGGTATTTACAAGACTGGGAGGTCTCAAAATATGCAGATCTTCTGGAAGAGATTTATTCAGTCAGGCCGGTTCAGTCGAATGATGACAGACTTATCTGGAGACTGGATAAGTCTTGCAGATTTTCTGTCAAATCGCTTTATAAGTTGATTCACAACAACTCGCTACTTTCAGATTCTCAGCAGCCCTCGCTCATTTGGAGATACCCAGCCCCCCTTAGGATCGTCATTTTTGGGTGGCTGGTCAGTAAGAAGAAACTTCTAACAGTCAATAATTTGAGAAAAGGGGGGATGATGCTTGCCAACATGTGCCTTTGCTGTATGAGGAACGAAGAAACTATAGACCATCTCCTAGTGCATTGCCCTTTTATTTTCAGAATTTGGTCTGAATTCAGCCAGCGATTCAATATCTCCTGGTGTGTTCCTGAAGCAGCGGATCAGTTTCTTTTTGCTTGGCATGGGATGAACATAGGCAAGAAGAAGACCAGGCTATGGAGGTTGGCCATTCTAGCCATTTGGTGGTCCGTGTGGGTTGAAAGAAATGGGAGATGCTTCTCGGATGACACTAATTCAGTTGAAGTTGTTATCTCCAAATCCAAGCGTCTCTTGATAGAGTGGGCAACATATGTAGATTCTTTGAAGACTAGCGATCTTAGCTTTATTGGAGTCTAGTCAGTCTGCTTTCTCAGCAGACTTTCTTCCCTTTTTTTGTTTCTTTTTCTGATATTAATATAATCGTCATCTTTGAAAAAAAAAAAAAAAGGTCTCTCACATAGGCACAGTGAAGGAGATGGCTTGCCAATTTGTTGGAATAGCATAACGAACATCTATTCGGCGTGGACATCCCTAGTGCTAGAGATGATCTTTGGTGACAATGTTATCAATGGAAGCCAACCATACAAATCACTGATCTTTAAGGGGGTAGCAGTATCCCATATTCTAGCAGACAACGATCTCACTAAGGATTTCATTGAAAAATTCACATTCAATTCTTAATCCCGAATTCCCCTATCAAACTCCAAAATTGGGACACACTCAGCAGCTCCAGCAAACTAGCAAAACGCACAATTGTCTTCGCAGATGTCACAGTGGAAAGATGGGACCAAGTTATTCGATAAGATCAATGCAACAATGCCCCTCTATTGGTTGCTAACCAGTGTTGTCATATGTGATTGCATAAGCCCTTATGCGATGGCATATGCCATTTTGGGAGCATATACCGCATGTGCCATAGATGCATACGTGGTTTTATGACCATTGGGCATTATGCCATGGCATATGTGATTATGCGATGGCTTATGCGATTATGCCATCACTTATGCCATTAAAAAATGTAAATTTATTGGGGTTGTGCGATGGCATATACGATTACACAATCGCATATGCACACAACACCTTAGGTCACACACGATCGCTTATGCTATTTGACAACAACATTGCTAACATATAACTTTAAACCTTCTCAGCCTAGGGGACTTCAAACACCAGATATCTTCCCGGAAGCTCACCCTGGAGCTATTGCCAACTCTGAAGCAAAGATTGTTGTCACAGAAAGTATGCACCCATGATATCGCTCTCCATATAGGCGAATGTCCTTTGCATGATGCAGTATTCACATCCCAAATATTAACATCTACCCTGTATTCTGCAACTAGAATCCTCCTAATAAAGAGTTCTCACTGTTTCCCAAATGCATCACTGATTTTCACAGCAACGCCAAATTAATCCATCAGAAATTTCGAAGCCCCAAAATGCCATACCCGATAGGTTCGCAAACCACCTTCCAAGCCACCAAATGAGATTTGTGGGGCCCCTCCCAATCATTTCACAGAAACTACTGATTTTCCTCATTTTTACTGGAAACCTTAATAGGGCACCTCAGAACCGATAAGGATAGACACAAGAACAGATCTTATCAGCGTTATCTTGAATCCCGAGGAGAATAGTTTACTTTTCTATAGCACCAGTCTTCTACTGTATTTCTTGATCACCAGTTGGAGAGTTCAGCCCCTGCACAACATAACGGATCCCTCACTCACTTTTAATTAAGAAAGTATAATTCCCCTTTTATTGATTAATTAAACATAAGCAATTTCTACCTGGTAACCTCTCCCCGATACAATGCATACATACCAATGACTTTCTAATTGCATCTTTTCCCTGTTGCACCCTTTGCATATCTCCCTCTCCTTGCCACCTCCTTTGGTGGGTTTTGATTTTCGATCATTTTTCTTATTTCTTGGAAAAGGGTATAAAGGAAAAGAAATGCCAAAGGCCCAGTTCGGGCAAAAGTTCAAGAGAGAGATCTCGCAAAAATTGAGATCTCAAATCAAGGCGAGCTATTTCTCACCTTTTCTGGAATCTTTTAGATTGCCAGAGATAAGCCTTGGATCTGTTCTCCTTTCTTCCAATGAGATCATTCACATCATGTGATTTAGGCTTTCTATACAGTAATTTCATTAGCTTGTCTTTCCACTCTATTTCATTTTTCCATATGATTTCGAATGTTCACCAGTTTTTTTATATCATGATCTGTTAGATCTTGTTTTTGTGGTCTATATCTATTTTCTGGTACGATTTCTCTGCTTATTTAAGGATTTTGTTCTTGTGCTTGGTCAGAGATTCAATGCTGTCAAGTTTTCTAGCACGCTGGGAGTTTGTTTTGGATTTTGATCATTTCTTCTCTATCATTTGCCTTGATATTTATTTTATTTTTTTTGAATGATAACAGTCACTTTCATTAGAACAGGAAAAATTACAAAAGGAGAGTCACTCCGCTGAGATAGCAGAGCAATTAGTCACCAAACAAAAACAAATTACAATCTGTTGGATGAGTTACAAAAATGGCCCATTCGATAATATAATAGTGAATTTTTGACACTATGGACCCCACTGAATTGGAAACTCCATTAAAACACCTCTCATTCCTTTCTTTCCACGCTGCCCACCAGACAGCCAGGAGGGCCATTCTCCATAACATAGTTTTTTTGTTTGCCAGTGGTGACACCATGCCAAGCTTTTAACAGCCTCCCCGTCGAATCTGGAAAGGACCAAGACATAACGAACCAAGATAAAACTGTTGACCAAATTTGGTTGATGAAGGGGCAGTGGATGAATAGATGATTCACAGATTCTGCATTTTCCATGCAGCAAAGACAGATATTCGTGATTGTCATTCCTTTTTTTCTCAAGTTATCAACCGTCAGCACTTTTCCCTTACCAACCAACCAACCAACCGAAGGCCGCAATCTTTGGAGGGAGCTTATATTTCCACACTTAGTCATTATCTCTTATGAGACATCGGCTTTCCCGCAGATGAGGTTATTTAAGGACTTGACCGAAAATATACCAGATTTATCGAATCTCCACAGCAGCATGTCTGTACAAAACCGATCAAGCTTGCCATTACCAATGCGACTGAGGAAAGCCGCGAATTCACCTATTTCTTTCTTCTACAAGCCAGGTTCCACACTATATCCTTGCCTTGTATGTGATATCTGTCAGCTACCAAAATAGCCTGATTTGGAGCCAACCGATAGATATTCGGAAAATCTTCTTTTAATGTTGTTTCTCCCACCTAGATATCTTCCCAGAAGCGAATTTTTTCAGCTTTACCTATGATGAAACCGATGCCTTTGAGAACCTCCTGCTTTGTAGCTAACAGACCTTTCCATAAAGCAGAAGCCCTATAGGCAGATGAGTCCTTGTCTACCACCCACCCATTGATCGACCGTATTTGTTTTTAACCACACAATTCCACAGATTTCCATCTTTTGTACCCAGTCTCCAGATCCACTTTGCCTAAGAGGGCCCGATTCATACTCCTACGGGTCCTAATTCCTGTGCCGCCTTCTTGGACTTGCTGACTCACCATCTTCCAGTCGAGCAGGTGGAAGTTCTTCTCGTCCTCCTTACCATACCACGGGAAATCTCGTCTCAATTTTCAAGCCTATCTAAAACCGCGCCCGAATATTTAAATAGGGACATGAAATATAGCGGCAGATTGGAGACCGCCGCTTTAATCAGAGTAAGACGACCACCCAAGGACAAATATCTACATTTCCATCTAGCTAGATAAGACTCAAATCTGTCTATAACTTTATCCCATAAGAATTTTGGAGGCTTACCCACACATAGTGGGAGATCAACAAAAGTGGTCAGGAGGCTACCCATTGAGCAATTAAAAAACTCAACGAAATGAGTTGTCTCGGCTTCGTCCATGTTAACTCCGAACTACTGTATGCGGATTATTGATTTTGTCTTGGTTAGCTTGACAAAATAGTAGAGTATCGTCTGCAAACTGGATGTGGGAAATTGGAGAGTCCAAGCCTTTGATTATACATCCGCTAATGACGCCTGCATCTTGACTTTTTTTAAGCATTCTGGAAAGAGCCTCACCCACAATAAGGAATAGGAATGGAGAGAGTGGGTCCCATTGGCGCAAGCCCCTAGAGCTGCCAAAGTATCCTTTGGGAGAACCATTTATAAGAACCAAGAAGGATGCAGAGCCCACGCATTCCTTGATCCATCTGCACCATTTGACCCCGAAGCCCATCTGAAGCATCATACATTTAAGGAAATCCCAATCAACATGGTCGTAGGCTTTTTCTAGATCGAGCTTGCATAGCAAACTCTTGGCTCCGGATTTATGGCTCGAATCAAGACATTCATACACGATCAAAGCACTATCTATTATTTGTCTACCCGGAATAAAGGCACTTTGATTGTCGGAGATAATCTTTCCCATCACCACTCTCAATCTGGAAGTCAATACTTTTGCCAAAATTTTGTAAGGGGCACCAAGAAGGCTAATCGACCTGAAATCTTGTATGGTTTCTGCTCCAGGAATCTTTGGAATCATAGCTAAGAAGCTCCAAGCTCCTTTGACAACCGACCTCTCCCTTGAAATTCATTGACGAATGCCATTACGTCTCCCTCTAAGACTTCCCAAAAAGCCCGGAAGAAAATAATCGAAAACCTATCTGGACCTGGAGCTTTATCTCCTCCCAGCACATCCACCGCCTCCTTAACTTCAGTAGTCAAAAATTTGGATACAAGAATATTGGCTTCTTCTCCCAATAAAAAATCGAAATGAAGATAATCGAGCTTTGGTCTGACCCATTCTTCTTTATGGAAGAGCTTACTGAAGTAAGAAGTCACCTCTTCAGAAATATCTTGCTTATCTTCTATTCGGACCCCGTTAACCACTAAGCTGTTGATTTTGTTTACTCTCGCACGAGCACTGGCAATAGAGTGGAAATATTTCGTATTTTTAGCACCTTCTTTTATCCATTTGCTCCGCTATTTCTGCTTCCATGAAATTTCATTTAACAGAACCCTGGCTAAATAACTTTGAATTAATTCCATTCTTTTGTTCCATCATTCCCTTGACAATGGATCTATTTCAGCAACAGCATCTATCGACTGCAACTCAGCCAAAATTGCACTAGTTTCCATCTCCCTTTTTTGAAGATCAACTAATTTCCACTCTTTGATCTTTTCTTTCAAGAGCCTTAATTTCTTATAGATTCTGAATCCGGCATAACCATCTACTACGAACCCTACCCACCAATCTTTAACCATCTGCTGGAAGCCTTCTAACCTCAGCCATCAAACATCGAATCCAAAGGGCTTCGGGCCCCAGTTATCATCGTCAATGGAAAGGATAACGGGGCTGTGATCTGACATGAGTCTAGGAAGGAGAGATTGAGAGACAAACGGGAAGCATTCCAGCCAGTCAGTCGAAACTAAAAATCTATCCAGCCTAGCAAGAATAGGATCAGCCCTATCATTTGACCAGGTGAATCTCGCCCCTTAGAGTGGAAGGTCCACCAATCCATGATCATCACTCCAACATGAGAAGGATCGCATCATCACAGAGACTTTACCCCCACCAGATTTTTCCTTCAAGTAGTGAGTAATATTGAAATCTCCTCCTATGCACCATGGCCCACTGAACTCCTGCCTTGCTGCATTTAGCTCCTCCCAGAAGGCTGCCCTTCTTTCTGCTTGGTTGGGGCCATAAACAGAGGTGAAGAAGCAACAGTCTTTGGAAACTACCTCCATGAGAAGGACCGAAACTGAGAATGCTCCAATCCAACTTTTCTCCAGCGACCACATTGACATATTCCACATCACCAGAATGCCTCCCGTACTACCTATAGCATCTGAAACCCCTTTGTTTCCTGCATGAAGATTATGTCTGCCTTGCTTCTACCACGGATGTCTTTTATAAGGCTTCTCTTCTGCCTGGACCCCACTCTTCTAACATTCCATGAAAGGATTCTCATTTAGGAAATTGATCCGCCCCTTGATCCTCCTTTGACCCTTCCCAAATCCTCCACTTTGGGAGTGGATAGAAGGCTCTGCAATTCCTTATTTTTACCCGACCTATATTGAGCAGTTCTGGGAGATTTGGACGCTGACAGAGGTCGACCCCGGGACTCAATACAGTGGAATAGGGCTAGAAAGTCTTCGGGATGATCCCCAAACGAAAGGCCTATAGATCTACCAACATGGCCCATGGCATCCCTGATCCATCTTTTCTTCTGAATGGTGTTGGCTATCTGAGCTCTTTGATCTTCGATGTTCAACCTCGCCAGACGATCTTCCCCCATAACTTCTGTTGATCTTCCCGCCCTCATCTGCAAGGGCTCTGCTTCTATGATTCCTTCCCCCAAGTCTTCATGAAATAGAGGTATAAGAGTGTGCTCTACAAAATCCTTTGACTGAATCATGGATATGGGTGAGAGAGAGATGAGGGAGTTAGCGCATTCCGACGACAATGAGCCGTGTCTGATAGATCCGAGACACGCTCCCCCTTCCATGTCGAACTTGTTTGGAGAAGGTTCGATATACAGAGGGAAGGCTGATGAAGGAGCCTTGAGAATGAGCTGACGTTCAAAATTAGGTTCCGCGTTCAAGGAGAGGTTTAGATTTATCGGATGTAGGGTCGTGTGGTCCGAAGCGAATAAAGGAGTCTCGAGGGAGGTACCGAAGCGACCTTTCGCATTCCGAACCTCCGGGAAATCGACACCGAGATCCTCGAGGCTACTAGGTGTCAAAACTCGCGCCCTCAAAGTGGGGGAGACCGAGAAGCTTTCTCGACTGTCCACATATGCAATGGCAGAATCACCGGAATCGTTGAAGGTTGACACGTATCCACTGTTGGAGTATCTGTTGCCCGATACTAACATGATATTTTTGCATTTGCCACGCATCCGTAAGTTACATCTGATGTATGTCACATGTTACAGGAAGGATACGGTAGTCTTGCGGAGTATGAGTTTGATAGTTCACATTGTTTTGAAGTCTCTACGGAGCAAATCGAATGTGTACCTTCATCCACCACCCTTTCTTTCTCGGTCGTTGACGACGAAGACGCCATTTCTCTGACCCTCCAGAGATCACCCCATCTGGGAATAGGTTCATCTTTGGCCTCTTGTTAGATCAGCAGGAACACACTTCTCTCATCAACCATGACCTGAATAGAGTTTGGTAACAAGGTGCCCTTTTCTCCTAATCCTAACTCTAATCACTCCCATCTCCTCACCAAACTTCGTTTTGGGGTCCAGTTGGATTAGATCACCCAGCCAAGATGCGATTTTCAGGAAGAAAGCTTCGTTCCACAGTTCTAATGGAACCGACCAGACCAATAACCAGACATCTTCGAAACCAAACGCCGAGAAATCTTCCCACGTTTGGATATTGAGAACTGGGCAATCTTTGTGCAATGCCCTTGCCATGATTAGGAGATCCGAGTTAATATTTGGACTCGGTCTTATCCATAGTTCCTTAAATCCAATTGGTTTAATGGAGTACGTTTCCGATGGAAAACCACAGCATTCATGTATCCAATTCCTAACTTGGGGAATCGAAACTCCCTCTTTGGTAATCACAACCACGGAGTCCCTAAGAGCAGATTTGGATTGATTCAGAGTATCTTGATTGATGTGAATTGGTCTTCCCTCAGCCTGCTCTACTTTCACCTCGACTCTTCTCAACTCCTCCTTTTGTGATTTATTGACCCTGAGGGGGCTATCGTTAGGGGGTGTTTGGCGCAGGGTATTAGATGGGATTAGATGGGATTAGGTTGGATAGAATTGCATTTGTTCCCATGCAATTCCATCTAACATTTGGGGAGGATGGGAAAGGTTGGGATTAAGTGGGATGGAATTGCATTTAGTCCTGTGGAATTGCATTTGGTCCCACAGAATTTCCGTGGATTTTGAAATCCACTCCATGTGTGGGCCCCACATTGATGCATGTGTTTATCTATGCCGCCAAACCATATACGTTATTTACACAAGACATTCTAATTATATATTCGTATAAGTGAACGACATCCATTGTGAATTTGGTCCATTGATTACAATTCCATGGTCCACCAAACATGATTTTGTTAATCCAATGTTTTCCCGTAGCAAAAATTGTATCCAAAACATGGGATTGGATAGCTAAAATACAACGGTATTTCCAGACATGCAATCATTGTGCAATAATGATATTAATCTCATCTAATACAATTCAATACCATTCAATTCCATGGACCAAACACGCCCTTAGAGAAATTGGTGGTGTATTGGAGTTCAAAAGCACCTCCTTAAAGGACCGAGATCCCTCAGATCGATCTGAAATAGAGCGTCTCTGTAGCGTATGGCCCGATTTCGGAAGGCGAAGATCTCCTCCTATTTTGCGGATGCGTCTGAGTTTCAGCCTAAATCTCCCCCCCCCCGGTGTGAAGCTTTCGCCATTGACCTGAATCGCCTTGTATAACTCTGTCTCAGAGCTCATTCTTACCAGAGCGAAACCCCTAATAGCTCCATTGACCTTGTTTCTAGGCAGCACCACGTCCATCACTACTCCAGCTCTCCCGAACACTCTAGAAAAATTGATGGGCAACCATCCTTCTGGAAACCCCTTGACAAACAGAGTCGGATAACTAGCCGCATCACGCGTCTTTATCCTTGGTTGTGTTGTTTTGGATTTACTCCTTGCAACATGAACCCATTCTCCCGCTCCCCCTATTGATTGGTTATCTACGCCCCCGTTCATCTCTGTATGTGAAACTTTTCCGTTGAATCTTCCTTCCGTCGTTTCCCATGTTGCTTCTCGGGCTTGGGAATCCGATTCTCCAGCCTTTTCTGTCATCGTCTCCGATTCCGCCATCGTTTCTGGTGCAGCTTCAGTCTTCCGCCATCTTTGTCAGCTTCATATGGTCTATTCACAATAAGTTTCATATGGTTTGGACTATGCCCTTCAGTGTGGGAGACTGCCTAATGGCTTGGCATGACATTGCTCTCCATTATCATTTGCCTTGATTTTGTGCCTTCAAAGACGATGTCGTGGCTTGTCAGTGTGAAACCCAGAGTAATTGAAGTTTTGTTTTGGCATTCTGTATTTGATCATTTGAGGCTATCTTTCAATAGACAAATCAAGGATAGTGAGATTTCTTTCGCAAAGTTTTGGATGTCCACAATTTTTTCCATATGATGCTCTGTTAGATCTTCTTTTCATGGTCTATATCTTGTTTCTTGCCAACCAGAGGAAAAAAAAAAAGGATAGGGAGACGGTCAAAATCCAAATATTTTTCTGAACATACTTTTGTTACATGAAATTGCATTCGTGTCACTTATGTAGCTATCTTGCATGTTAGTTCTGCCCATCAGCAATAATGTCAGTCCATTAATTGAAAATCTGTCATACTTTCTTTAGGAATTTCTTGGATCTTCTATTGGATCTCATTATTCTCTTTTCTTGTTCAATCTTTTTGGGGTTCTGAATGTGGTCTTTTTTACATCTTGTAACAGCATCCGTTCAACACATCAAGCACATGGTAATCAGGCTGTCAGATTCTGATACTCGCTAATGAAACCCTAATGATCATTGAAGGGCAAAATGATTATGTCTCTAAACCATCCAACTTGTTGCAAGGACAGTGTTAGAGAGAGCATTTACCTCACAATGTTTTGTAAGAAATATATATGGAATGTGTCATTGGGCTAATTATCTCGTGCAGAAGGGTAAACCAAATCTATAGGATACGTAGATCTGGGTGTAAGAATCAAAGTAGTCAGGTAGTGATATATTCAAGAGGGCTAAAATGCATGCAATGGAATGGGCGAAGGTTTTTTGAAACCTTAGGGTTGTTTTCTTTTTCTTTTTCTTTTTTCTTTTTGTAATTTGTATTCTTTCAGGCTTTGGCCTTATATAATAAAATCATTGCCTTCAAAGTAAATAAATAAATAAAAGATCCGGGTGTAATTGGGTATAACTTGTTGTAACTGTGTAACCAGGTGTAACTGCGTATGACTTGGTGTAACTGGGTATAACTGCCAGCGAGCACACACATTAAGTGCAGATGATGGACGATTAGGATTAGCCCTTGGTGAAGTCAACTCTACTCTAACATCCTTCATTTCCATTCCAATTAACTGTATCCCTAAACCAAATCTTTCCACTGTATGTCTAGACCCAAACGAGGAGACAATTAATTACTAATGGTGCAATAAAGATGAACTGCACAAATTTAGTTTAATCATAAGGGTTAATAATATAATAAATGCCAGATGGTAAAAACTATAATAAGAAAGTTAATAAGCATTCTTTCACATGCAAATATCTATTATCTGCATATTCACTGATGGATGGTCTATTTCATATCAATAAGGCCTTACATTTTTCCGTAAAATGGTTAAAAGATCTTTGGGTTCTAATGTACTGCTATCCTGGGGTATTTGCACTCAAAACAGTTCATACAAGCACACATGTATTTGTGCACGTTCATTTGCACATGCAAAACTACATAGCATGGGTGTCTTCCGTGAATAGACAAGCACTCACGTCATGTTAGATGTAGCATAAATAAGTCCACATACATAGAGCATCAAAATCAACCACCTCTAATTATCAGAAAGTATCTACAACTAATTAGGGGAGTTGATATTTACACCTTATTGTTTTCAAACAAACGAGTAACGACACATCCAACAACTTCAGTTTCAAACAAACGACACCTCCAACAACTTCAGTATTGGAAAGGTTTGACTATCCGTATAATACACACCACACTTCCTAGAAATGTATCTGATGGGTCCTAATGCTTAGCAGTTGTTGCCGTAAGTCTAGATGGCAATAGGTAGTTTCCATATTTAGATAGGCCCCACACATTAACAACAATGTATGGCCCTCACACAACCCTTAAGCACAGGACAAGGCCACACGCATTTTTCACATCTAGATGGTGATAAGATTCAAAATTAGAAGCCCAGATAGATAGTGATAGTTTTTATTTTAATAAGTTCTAATTAAAGGGGCATCTGCACTTGAGTTGGCATAAGACGTGATTAGCTTGAAAGATCAGGCCTCCTGGTGCATGAAGAAGCACTGAGTTAATAAAAATTCTTTCTTATTTCTCATATTATTTCATTAATACTTACTAGCCAAGAGTCCTACCATATTTGGAAACAAATAAAAGAGATAATCATTCTGCCCTAATCACATCTTATGCCAACTCAGGTGCAAATGCCCTTCGACACAATCAAACCCGAACAAACGAAATGTTGAATTGAATCGTACCAGTCTCTACTAGGAGTTATTACTCATTTTTGTACTAGCTGTTTTATTTTGCAATTATTTCTTCAATTGAGAGAAAGGTGCTTTCAATTGGAACTAACTAAAATAAATAAATAAATAAACTATCACTATCTAACTGGATTTATAATTTTAAATCTTATCTCCATCTATATCCAAAAAATGCATGCGGCCCATCCCATGATTGAAGGTTGTAGGCCCATCCATACCTTGCTAATGTGTGGGGCGCCCATCTAAATATAGAAACTACCTGCTTTCATCAAGATCTGTAAGGGTATTTGAGGCTTATCTAGATCCGAAGATTTTGTGGGGCCCATCGAGTGATTAAAGGTTGTGTAGGGCTCTCTGGTAGACGGAGTGAATGTACATATAAAACATGATAAATGGAGTGGATTTACATTTTATTTAATAATAAATAAATAAAAACATGGTGGGCCCTAGACTTGGGCATTTTTAGGGGATTCCAGTCCCCAATCTACCACCGAATGTGTTTTATTCTTTTTGCAGGATAGGGTAATGTTCATCCGAAAATATTAACTGCAAGTAGGATTTGGGTAAATGCGAGTACGTTTACAGCTCAATCCCAAAAACACATGTCCCCTTTTCTATCCTCAGCCCTCTCTCCCATTTGCCTCAAACCCCTCTCTTTCCCATCTCGATCTTGACCATGATCTTGATCGCATCACATTCTCAACCTCGACATCATTGTAGGGCTCCGTTAAGAAGAAGAAGAGGAGGAGGAGGACACAAGCGCATCTCAATCTCCCTCTACCTCTCTGGATAGCTCTCCCTCCCTCTATGGTCAATCGATGGCCCAAATTACCAATCTAGGCCATTCATTTTTGTTTTGTGATCCATCCACAATTTTTCCTGTGTTTGGGGCTGAATAAATCAGAAATCTTAATCAGTGAAGTTGGCTGATTTTCACAAAGATGTGTGAGCATGTTGTTGAAGTTCGGGGCAGTGGTGGCATGATTAATTTCCATTGGAAGATAACTTTGTAGAGCTCTTTGGAGGGGGCATCAATGACAAGCAATGTATCATTTTCTATTAGTATGATGCTTTTTTTTTTCTTAGAGCCTATTTGGATATATGGATATGAAAGGAAACACCATTTCCATGAAACTACCTTTTCATAGTTTGTGAAGACTTTCTTTAGGAGAATTTGTGGAAAATACAATTTCCAATTTTTTTTATCAATAAATTTATTTTCTTAACTACACCCTAAGAAAGGCATTTTCCCACAATGGAAGGAAGATGAGCTTTTCAAGAGTTACAAATGTGTCAATTTCCATCTTCAATCGCCTCACCTGTGCCACGTGTGGCATTGTCCATCTTCGATTATGCCTCACATGTACCTGTATGAAACATATCTATGTTCCACAAGTGCCAACATCCATCTTCTCATGCCCCACACGTGGGTTGTGTAAAACATCTCACATGTGCTATGTTCCATGTGAGCTACCATCCATCTTCTCTTGCACCCAACATGGGCAAAGCATCCTACATGTGCTAATGTGCCACATGCACCACCGTCATGCGCAAAGCATTCCATATGTGCCAATGTGCCACATGTATCACCATCATCTTCACTTGTGCTCCACATGTGCAAGGCAACCCACATGTGCCTTCGTCCATCTTTAATTGCTCCATGTATGCCATATGTGTCAATGTGACAATGTGCAACGTGAACAAGCGTTATCCTCTAGCTTCAATTGCCCACATGTGTCAAATATACAAATGTATCTCTTGTGCCACATGTGCCAACATACAGCTTCAATCACCTCACATATGTTGTGAATGTCGCATATGCAGTTGTCAATTTCCTAGCATCACGTACGTGTCAAATGTGCGGATTTGGCATGCGCCAATAACTATTACGCTTTTTTCCCAAGAAAATTATTCCGTTTTGTCAAAAAACAAGTTTGAAAATAGCCAAAATTTATAGGAAAAACTTGTTGAAAGGGAAAACTATGTTTTGTTTCCTACAGTTTCTTAGAAATAAGGGCCTATTTGGATTTATGAAAAGCATGGGAAAGAAAACAATGTTTCTCATAAAACCTTATTTCCAAGAAACTGTGAGAAACGAAACATGGTTTTCCCGATTTGTTTTTCAACAAGATTTTCCTATAAATTTTGACTATTCTCAAACTTGTTATTTGGCAAAAAAAGAAGAAAATTTCTTGAGAAAAAATCTTAATAGTTATTGGCATATACCAAATTAGCACATTTGGCACACATATGGGACGCTAGAAGATGGACAATTGTATATGTGGCATACAAAACAAATGTGGGTTGCTTAAAGCTAAACCGTGGCACGTCTAAGGTGCTTGAAAGTTGCATGGTGGCACATGCAACACAAGAGACATGTTGATATGCTTGGTGCACGTGGGCTCTTGAAGCTAGAGGGTAGCACTTGTGCACATTGGCACATGTGGCATATATGGAGTGATTGAAGATAGAAGAAGGCACACATGGCATATTAGCACATGTGGAGCACAAGAGAAGAAGATTGTGGTACATGTGGCATATTAGCACATGAGGGACGCTTTGCAAATGTGGGGTGCAGGAGTAGATGGATGGTGGTAGATGCGACACATTAGCACATGTGGGATGCCTTACACATGTTGTGTGCAAGAGAATATGGATGGTAGCTCACATAGCACATTGACACATGTGGCATGCGTGGGGCATAACCAGAGATGGACAATGGCACATGCGGCACATGTGACATGATTGCATGGACAGTGGCACATTTGGGTCTAACTCTTGAAAAACTCATTTTCCTTCAATCTTCAGAAAATCCCTTTCTTAGGGTAGAGTTGGGAAAATAAATTTGTTGATTTTCTTTTCCTTTTTTTAAGTGGGAAATTGTGTTTCCCACAAAGAAAGGCTTCAAAAACAATGGAAATGTAGTTTATGGGGAAATGGTATTTCCTTTCATTTGGATGAATCCAAACTTGCCCTAAGGTTTCACGAGAAGCACTGTTTCCTTTCCCATGCTTTCACAAATCAAAGCAAGCCCTTAGGTATGTTTGGTTGCAACAAATTCCATTACATATCGTGGAATTTTTCATCAGATTAGACTGATTGATCATGAAATATCATGATATTTGGTGCAAATAGTGTAATTGAGACGAATTGGAAGTAATTGACAGGAATTGGAGAATCGAGTGCGCTTGGGAGCATATAATTGGAGGTAATTGGAATCCTCATAAAGATGACTTTTTTGAATTCCTCTCTGAAACCCATGAATCAGGCGGAGGAGGAATCGGAATCCTCTCCAACGGCCACATTTTTTTTAACGTTGGAGGGGTTTTCTTTGAAAAGGATATTCTCACCCCTCAACAACATCTCTCTCCCAAAATCGCCGGAATCCAGAGCTTTCGTACCTGCTCCGACGTGTTTATCTCTCTCCCTGCCTTGATCCCCGTCGCTGAAAATCTCGAAACTCCCCGTATCTGCGAAGCTCGCCGGAACTCTGTCTCGGCGCTTCTCAGTCGCCGGTACGTTCCTCTCTCCTTCTCTTCCCGTCGCCACCCACCGAAAGACCTATGAACGCGGAAAGTACCCCTTTTACGCTTATTTGATACTCCGGTGGAGTGTGATGCTTGATACACATGCGCCCCGTAATCTGATGCTTGAGTTATTTGATGCTCTGGCAGAGTGTGATGCTCGATACTCACCCACCGTGTCATCCATGGCGGACGCGGCCTACGTCCTAACCCCGCCCGGACGGATCCGGGCGGGGGCACTGTGGAGCCCACCGTGATGTAAGTATTTTATCCACGCCGTTCATTGCTTTCCTCGTATCATTTTAAGGTACGAACCTAAAAATAAAGCAAGTCCACTGCTCCACTAAACCACACCAAAGGAAGCTGCAGTAATTATGACACCCACCCTTGAAACCTTTCCAAGGGCCACTGTGATGTTTCATTACCATCCAACTTATTCATAAGGTCATGTAGACGTGGATGAAGTGAAAACACAAATATCAGATTGATCCGAAACTTCTCCAACTCCCAAGAAGTTTTTAATGGTGTACGTTCTATCCCCACTTTGTGGTACACTTAAGAACTGCACCTATCTCATTTTTTGGTTAATATCTTAAAATGATATAAGAAAAATGATGAATGGCATGGATGAAACACCTACATCACGTTGGGCCCCACAGAGCCCCGCCCGGACGGATTACTGTCCGGGTGAGGGTAGGACGCAATCGGCGTCCATCCATGGCGCCCGAATTTCAAGCCGACCCAAAACTCAGGTGAGCCACATCACGATCAACGGTTGGGGTGACGTGTTCGTCACGTCCACCGAAGATCTCTAATGAGTGTTTTCCCACTGTACGCCTCAGGTATAAGCTAGCAACCTTATCACGCCCGTCCAAACTTATTAGACTACGCTCCTAATGTACGGGCAACTTTTCACCGGAGCAAAATACCCCGCCATTCCTTCCGGAAGGATGGGCTGGTGTGCGAAGACGAGCGCTGACGCTCCTCCACCTCCGAGTTGTACGAACAGTTCAAAAGAGATCAAAGTTACATAGGCCCATAGTTACGTATTTATTATATCCACAGCGTTCATCCATATTTCGAGATTACAGAGTATTATAAAAAACAAAGAAAAAAGAGAATCATATTGAAAGATCAGTTGGACCACACCACAAGAAAATTGATATTCACCGTTAAAACTTTCGCAGGGCCCACCATAACATTTATTTTCCATCCAATCCATTAATAAGGTCACAAAAACCTGGATGAAGAGGAAAAACAAATTTCATATTGATCCAAAACTTCTGTGACCCCTAAAAGGGTTTCAATGGTAGTCGTTCAATCCCCCACTACCTTTTATAGTGTGGTCCACTCGATAGTTAGATCTATCTTATTTTTAGTCTCAAGCCTTAATACGAGCTCGCCAAATATATGGACGGTTTTGATATAACACATACCTCATGATGGGACCCATAAAGGAGTGGGAGATTGCAACAGCAAAAAAAAAACTTCTCAGCAAATTTTATTTTATTCTTTCAAGGAGAAATTTTTTCTCCTTACATTTTTCTCTAATACATATTTATATAAATACGTATATACAAGCATATAAAAAATAAAAATAAAAATAAAAATAAAACATCTCTCTTTTTTTTCATTTCTTTCTTTATTCATTTAACAAGTGTATCTTCTAAACCAAAATGAGTTAATTGACGTACCATATATGATTTTAGGGTAGGAGAAGTTACTTTAGCCAGCTAGCCAACCAACCTAGTTATTTTCTAAAATTCCATCAGGTCGATGGTTGAAAATCCATTTCATTCATTTTGCGGTCAATTTCAATCGTTTTGCGGTTAATTTCATTCACTTCGTAGTCAATTTCAATCAGTTCATGGTGAATTTCATTAACTTCGCGGTCAATTTCATTCACTTCGTGGTCAATTTCAATCAGTTCGCAGTGAATTTCGTTCACTTCGTAGTCAATTTCATTCACTTCGCAATCAATTTCATTCAGTTTGCGGTCAATTTTATTTACTTCCTTCACTTCGTAGTCGATTTCATACACTTCGCGGTCAATTTCAATCAGTTCGCAGTCAATTTCATTCACTTCACGATTAATTTCATTTACTTCGCGATTAATTTCAATTAGTTCGCAATGAATTTCATTCACTTCACGGTCAATTTCATTCACTTCGCGGTCAATTTCATTCACTTTACGATGAACTTCACTCTTTTCGCGGTCAATTTAAATTAGTTTGCGATCGATTTCATTCACTTTACGGTCAATTTTACTCACTTCGCAATCAATTTCATTTACTTCGCGGTCAATTTCGTTCGCTTCGCAGTGAATTTCACTCACTTCGCGGTGAATTTCATTCGATTCGCAATGACAATGGAAGAAAGATTGGACAAGGGAAGGTCTTAGGTGAATCAACCTAGTTGCTAGTGAGCTTCTCAAAGAAGCGAACAAGTGTGTGAACATTGGCAAGCCAATATTCGAAAGCGTGCCTAGAGTCGAAATTGGCGATGAGTTCTGCTACAGGGTAGTGATTGCCATCATTGGCCTTCATCGGACTCATCAAGGTGGGATAGATTACACAAAGATAAGGGAAAAGATCCTGGCTATGAAATATCAACATTCCTCCTAGTCAATCATGTAACTCATTAAGGTCTATCAACATTCATACGAAATGATTGAAATTCACTGTAAAGTGAGTGAACTTCATCACGAAGTGAATGAAATTTATTTCAAAGTGAGTGAACTTCATCACGAAGTGAATGAAATTCTAGGTTGACCACACCATAAGAAACAATGATCAATGGCCATTAAAAACTTTTTATGGGCCATAAAAGTTTTGGGTCAAGCTGATAGTTGTGCTTTGCCTTCATCCATGTATGTGTGACCCTATCAACATGTTGGATGGCTAATAAACTTCGCGGTCAATTTCATTCACTTCGCGGTCAATTTCACTCACTTCGCGGTCAATTTTGTTCACTTCGCGATGAATTCCGTTCACTTCATTTACTTCGCATGAATTCCCTTCACTTCAGGATGAATTTCCTTCACTTCGCGGTCGATTACATTTAATTCGCGGTGAAATTTCTTCCATTCGTGGTGAATTCCATTCAATTCATCTGCTTCGCAGTGAATTTCATTCACTTCGCGGTCAATTCCATTCACTTTGCGGTGAAGTTCCTTCACTTCGTGGTCAATTACATTTACTTAATTCAATTCACGGTGAATTTCCTTCACTTTGTGGTCAATTTCATTCAATTCGCAGTGATTTTCCTTCACTTTGTGGTCAATTACATTCACTTCATTCAATTCATAAATGAATTTCCTTCACTTCGCGGTGAATTTCACTCATCTCGCGGTGAATTTCCTTCACTTCGCGGTCAATTACATTAACTTTATTTACTTCACAGTAAATTTCCTCCACTTCGCGATGAATTTACTTCACTTCGTGGTCAATTCACGGTGAATTCCATTCACTTTGTGGTGAATTTCATTTAGGTTGTGTTTGTTTTTTAACGTATGATGAATTAGCTGCGAAAATGGTCATCATGACCCTTTCGCGCATTTGACGAGTGGGAAGGCGGTGTATCCAAAGTGTCTGGGAAATGCACATCCAGTGCTCTGATATTACGCTAAGAAATCCCTAGATGAATACGGCCGATCTCCAAAGACTTCTTTGCGACAGGACGACAACGGTTCCATGGTTCGCGAGAGTACGGTGCGTCAGACACAATCTTTATATAGTATGTCATCCTCTCAAACGGACGCCTCCGTGCCTCTCCAGCCTTCTTCACGGATACGAGCGTCCACCATCCCTACATATTCTTCCTAGCATAATGCCGAGATTCGCCCTAAACAAATATTTGTTCTTCCTCTTTGCAGGTATATTGTTCATCTTCTATCCACCATAGAGCTTCGTCGGGAACTCGGCCGGGACGTGTGGCCCACAGGTACAAGTGTCCACCATCCCCACTTGATTTATATATACTCTGTGATTTTTCGTTCATCATTTCATTCAAATGAGGCGCATCAGATGAATGGATTAGATGGCATATAAACCCCATAAGAGACCCTACAGAGCAAACAGTGGATGCCTCATGACAACCGCTTCGCAAGGTATGGCCCACCTGAAATTGGGAAGATCATGTTATTTTGGGTTTCAAGGTGAAGAGATGACCATACCCAATGGATGTAGCAGATCTCATGAAGATCCACCGACATGAAGGTTGGTTAGCGGTAGGCGAGGGATGCCGGTATTGTAGTTCTCGTAGATTCCATCAAAATGGGTGGGCCATTGACATGGTAGAACCTGTCTTTCCCCATACTTCTGGACCCCTTGGACGGTTGGATGACACTTACACGTTGTGGTGGCGAGGTCCACTGCAATGTATGTAAGAAATCCATTCCGTCCATCAGTTTTGTGAGATCATTTTATGACATGTGACCAAGAATGAGGCGGATCAGGTACCAAAGTGGGTCACACCCGAGAGGGA
Organism: Magnolia sinica; assembly: GCF_029962835.1. Lineage (NCBI taxonomy): Eukaryota > Viridiplantae > Streptophyta > Magnoliopsida > Magnoliales > Magnoliaceae > Magnolia > Magnolia sinica. Next base: position 81,534,169 of record NC_080582.1, read on the forward strand.
AAATATGGGAAATAATTTTTTTACCGTTGAAACCTTCTTTGGCTCCACCTTGATGTTTGTATGCTATCCAAACCTTATACAAGGTCATTCCATGGGATGAAGTGAAATCCCCACCGTATATAAGGTCTTTCCATGCTATCCAAACCTTTTTTTCGCATGATATAAAATAATCTCTCACAATGGATGAACGAGGTGGATTTCTCCAAAATATCACGGTGGGCCTCACCCAGCATCCTTACGCATAAACTTCATGCTAGGCTTTTGCAGTGAATCCGCGTCCCATAGAAAATAGTGGAAAGATTGATGAGGCAGATAATGAGGCAGGTATAAGTCAGATAGTGAGGTAGATCCAAAGCTTCAGTGGACCACACCACAGAAAACAACGGAAAGATTGATGACCACCGTTGAAACCTTCCTAAGGCCCACCCTGATGTTTTTTCGAAATCCAACCTGTTCAAAAGTTAAAAAAGACATTGAAGAAGGGAAAATACAAATATCAGCTTGATCGAAAACTTTTATGGCCTTTAAAAGTTTTTAACGGTGGTGTCACTCTCCCCACTATTTTCTGTGGTGGGGTCCACTGGAGCTTTGGATGTGATTCATTCTTTGGATATTACCCTAAAATGATCTCTCCAGATGGATGGACGGCGTGGATACACAACATACATCATGGTGGGGCCGACAAAACTTGGTGACGTCACATCAGTAAGAGTCTCGCACCTAACCTGTCAGTAGCTAATTTGCGCCCGTGTATAAGGCGTTGAATACATGTGGTTGGCCAACCCAATCTACTGCCACTGGAACGTTTCACCATACTGCCATAGCGTCGAAAAACAAACGCGCACAAGGGCATTTACACTCCCACCCAACCTTTTCAAACGAAAGAAACGGTGATGATGTTCGCTAACAAACCCAAGGCATTTCCCTGAGCATGTAATAAATGCTCAGGGAGAGTGTAAACCGCTGTGAAATCAAAAAACAAACACGCCCTTAATTCATTTACTTCATAGTGAATTTCCTTCACTTCATGGTGAACTTCTTTCACTTCGCAGTTAATTCCATTCACTTCGCGGTAAATTTCCTTCACTTTGCGGTCAATTCCACTCACTTCCTGGTCAATTTCCTTTACTTCACGGCCAATTTCATTCACTTCGTTCACTTTGTGGTGAATTTCATTCACTTTGTGATGAATTTTTTTCACTTCGCGGTCAATTCCATTCACTTCGCGGTCAATTCCATTCACTTCGCAGTCAATTTCCTTCACTTCGTGGTGAATTTTCTTCACTTTGTGGCCAATTCCATTTACTTCGTTTACTTCACGGTGATTTTTCTTCACTTTGCGGTCAATTTCATTCACTTTACAGTCAATTTCAATGGCTACAGTTATAATCCGTAACCATAGAGAACCCTAACTTTCAGAAATCGCATTTCTGGTAAAGCAGGGGCATTTTCGTCCAGTAAATGTGTGTCCATACAGCAAGAAAGTATTCTTGGAAGTTAAGTATGGGAGGGCTTAGTATGGCGCATGGCTCAGAAGTGAGTTGTACATTAGTAAAAATCTCATCTCTAATCCAAAAATTAGTTGGGACATTGCACGTGGTAAATTGAAATGACATCTACAACTAGGGCTGTCAACTAACCAGGGCTGGGGTTGGTCTTGGCTCGAATTTTGAATTGTTTTAGTCCAGGCCATTAGGCCAATGCTATTCAAAATCTGATTTTGTAGGCCTGAACTCGGCCCGTTGCCACCCTCGTTTAAAACCTCTACGTTCACTTGTTGTGGTCCAGTGCAATGTAAGATCACATTTAAAAACTTGTACATTCACTTGTTGTGGTCCACCTAAGCTTTTTAAATGGGTTGATTTTTATTGCACCCATGTTCTGAGTATGTTCAAAATGTGGGATGGAATTGCATTTGCTCCGTGCAAAATTCATACTGTTTTTGGAAACTATCGAACGGATTGGATTAATCCAAGCATCATATCATCGGTTTCAAACAGTACGTGCACCAAGATTTTTGGATTTCAAAATCCAAGCCCACATTGATGCAGGTGTTTTATCTATTCCATCCATCTATATGTACCCTTTACACGTGACGGTCAAGTTTTATATGCGTACAAGTTGCCTACAACAATTGTGAAATCGACTATGTTGATTGCAATTCCATGGCCTGCTAAACATAAGTTTCACTTAATATCAAGTTTTTCTCATAGATGAAGAATTCGATCCCAAACATGTTGAATTACATTATTAAAATACCATGTTATTTCAAGACATGCAATCATTATGTAATAATGATGTTAATTCCATCTAATGTAATTCCATACCATTTAAGCCCACACACAAAAGAGGCCCTTAATGGACTATTTAAAGGACCATGGAATTGATATATCTAATTACACTGTGATTCAATATAGAATGTGCATACTCACCTCAATGCTATAACATCCAATCTGTCTACCATGTTATCGTTGGTGGTTGAATATCATGTCGATCCAAAACTCAAGTGGGGCACACCACAGTGAACAATTGGGATAAGGATGCCCCCAAATAGAATATTTTAGATCATGAGCCGTAATTTGTCTCAGCTATAAGCATTTTAGCATGGGCTTTTCTAGGGCAAATAGTAAGCCTGTAACCTATTTTCATGACTGGGCTGGAATCAATCTCCATAAAAAGACCCTAGCATATATATAGTCCATCAATAGTGATGATGATGATCATGTCGTTAGGGGGTGTTTGGCGCATGGTATTAAATGGGATTAGGTGGGATATAATTGCATTTGGTCCCATGCAAATAGAGGTGTACACGAGTCGAGCTGAGCCGAGCTTTGCCTAGCTCATGCTCGACTCAGACAACTTGCGTCTTAGCTCGTGCTCGGCTTGGCTCAACCTTTGAGCTTGGAACAACAGTTCATGCTCGGCTTGGCCAGCAACTCAGTCCAGTTCAAGCCAAGTTCGAGTTCGAGTTTTTGAGTTGAGTTTGAGCTCGTAACACAAGTTAGAAAAGACCCAATCTTCAAAAATCCAAATTATAAATTAAAAATAAAAATAAAAAATTGAAGCATTGCTAACTGCTTGGTCACCATACTCTACCTCCAGATCTACAAAGGAAAAAATGAATAGGGAGGGATAAATTACTGGATGCTAGCATCATCGACGATCCCATTTGCCATCCCAGCCGACAACCTAGCATGCCCCGACGAGAGGTGTGCACACCCATTGAAAAGAAATTACAGGAGAAGAAGAGGGCAACAACGACGCCAAGGAAGCCGAAGAAGGGAGCAGTTTCGTCGCCGCTGAAAGTACAAGACATCCTCTCCTTGCTTTTTTCTATTGCAAATCTCGGGGTTTTGCTCTCTCTCTTCTCGGTGTTTTTGGAGAAGAGATTTCTGGATCCGAAGTATTATATGATTGAGGCGATTTCTCGACGGACGCTAGACACTAGGGAGGGAGGGAGAGAGAGAGAGAGAGAGAGAGAGAGAGAGAGGGTCAGACATTGGACGGATTTGGGGATTTGGGAATTTAGTGCTTTTTAAAAAAGAGTAAAGCACCCCCGAGTATTTATATATATAATATATTCTATTATTAATATACCTGGTTTTTAATCCGAGCCGATCTGAGTCGAACCAAGTCAGGTTCAAGCCAATATTGAGTAGTTGAGTCGAGCTCGAGCAAGCTCGAACTCGGCTCGGCACTTTTTCAAGCTCAAAAAATCAGCTCGACTTGACCTGAACTCAGTTTCGAACCGAGTCGAGTCGAGCTTTTTTGAGTTGAGTCGAGCGAGCTTCCGAGCTAAATTTGCTCGTGTACAGCCCTATGTGCAAATTCCATTAAGTGTCTGAGGATGACATGAAGAGTTAGGATTGGGTGGGATGGAATTCCATTTGGTCTCCAGTAGGATTTCTGTGAATTTTGAAATCCACTACACATGTAGGCCTCACATTGATGCACATGTTTTATCCCTGTTGTTCATCCATACACACCTTTTACACATGATATTCTAGTTATATCCACAAGTGACCGACATTCATTGTGAATTTGGTCCGTTGATTACAATTCCATGGTCCACCAAATTAAATTTTTAATCCAATATTTTTCCCATAACAAGAATTTTATCCCAAACATGGAGATTTGATGGCCCAAATACTATGGCATTTCCCCACATGCAATTATTGTGCAATAATTGAGTTAATCCCATCTAATACAAGTCCATACCATTTAGTCCCATTGAAAACATTGGCCTAAATTTTAAATGTTAGGCTCATGTCCCAAAACCATGCATTTGTCGTTATGATATATATGTTATATCCATGCCATGCGTTCATTTGATCATATCATGTTTACGACACAAGCCAAAAAAATGAAGGAGATCCAGAGTTCAAGTAAACCACACCACAAAAACACAATGAAAATTGAACGATAATCATTGAAAACTTCTTGGGTACTTGCAAATTTTAATAACAAGCTGATATTTGTGTTTTCCCTCCATCCATGTCCTGTGTGACCAGACGAATAGGATAGGTTCTCAGATAAACATTATGATGGCAACTACATAAGTTTCAATGGTCCCACTACTTATTGTGGTGTGGTCCACTTGAGTTTTGGATCTGCCTCAAAATTTAAGCTCGTGACCTAAAATTAACTGGCAAAATAAATGGACAATGGATAAAGCACATACATCACAGCAGGGCTTATAGAATCCGTTTCATTTTTTCAGTGGAGTCTGCCAAAAAGGCATAGCTATCACCTTCTGACAGCCTTCTTTCCAGCTAACTTCTTTGGTAAGTAATTAATACTAAAAAAAGATGAACTTCACTGTAAATTCAAAGCCATTCAATTAATTGAATGGGCCTTCAGATAATGAAAATAGTTGATGGTTAAAAAGTATAATATTAACAAAAGATTGAATTACCCAATAAGTCTATTCCTCATAAAATAAGTAATTAGTAATGAGTTCCAATGTGTGCCCGGATTCTAGGTCTAAGAGAATTGAGGAGCATTGTAGAGAGGAATCTTTCCGTACCTCGCAAGCTGACAAGGGACCTACTATTATAGCTACTGGGGCGTGTGTCGCACGAGGATTCTCTTCCCGATATTGAGCGCGGGATCTTCTCCTGGGATCACGGGGATAAGATCGTGCCCATCTTGAGCCTTCATCCGATCCCGTGAACTTCGGGGTCGGAGATCTTATCCCAAGATATCCGGGATGAGGCTCGACCTAGCGATGGTCGGTCTGGCAGGGTGGTCCGCCCGACGCATGCCCGGGACGCTGATGAGTCGTCCGAACCGACTCAACCTTTGTCTCGGTTTAGCGCACCATGCCTCGGACTTGACACATCCTTTTGTGATCCGAGGCATTAAGTCCGAGTCTGCGGACTTGTATTTTTTATCCCCAACAGTAAGCCCCCCCTACTCCGTGTATTTCATATGACACTTAGGAGTAGCGAGTTTTGAGTCGGTTCATAACCCAGTCCGAGACAGTAGGTGGTCATTTAATGCGTTCCATGTCGCCTTTGACGGGAGGCGGTTCGGTTCCTGACATCGCATGCGCCGTCAGCCGTCAAGTCGCTCATCCCGCCAATGAGGGTTGGACACGTAGCAAGAGCATTATTGTCGTCAGTCGACGAGCGCCACGTGTCGAGTGGGGGAATCGATGCAGGCGTCGAATCATTTCCTCATTAATTACTCCCGCCGTATGGCGATCTTATAAATTGGTGGGGGTCCGCATTTTGAACTTCTATTGCCATTCCTACTTTTCATTCCCTTTGGAGCCTTCTCAGTCTTTCATCTTCTTCCTTTCCTCTCTCTTAATCAGCGCTTCCTTCCGCCATTTCCGTTTTCGTTTCTCCCTCCGGTGAGTTTCTCCTCCCTCTCTATTAGATAATAATGGCGGATAGGGGTTCTCGAAGTCCCCAGGGGGGAGCTTCCGGAGACGAAGGCGAAGCGCAACGTTTTTGGAATGTTGCGGAATCGCCTTCCTTACTGACGGAGATAGCAGTGGATGCCAACGCTGCTTTTCTATCTGAGAGAGTCGCTGAAGCTCCGGCGGAGCGCCCTACCTTCGTTGCTCCTTCTCGTGGTGGGTCGTCTTTATTAACCCGCCCGGGAAGGCCTAACTTCCCAAGGGGCATGGAGGAAGATGAGGAGGAAGAAGATGAAATGTTGATTGCCGAGGGAACCTCCGACCCAGGTCCCGTTGACGAACCGGCGCATGCCGAGTCTGAAGGAGAAGGATCGGAGGAAGATTTAAGCGGTCCGGCTTCCTCGCTTTTCCCGACTTAGACAGAATCCGAATCGGTATCACATCCCCGAATCGGTCATCACCTATCTCGCCCGGGCAATCAATGCGAGACAATACTCCGGACGATGGCCTCAAGGGGCGACGCTTTCGCAGAGGGATCCGAGTGACACGACAGAGTTGAAATCCGTTGATAAGTTCTTTTGCTTTCGCATGTACGCCCTTAATCGGTCTTTTTCGTGTCTCGTATACACCGAATTTGATTAACAACCAACCGAGAGTCGCTGAAAACACTGAGGTGCGTGACCTCCAAGCTAGCGGCGAGACGGAGGCCGAGTAACAATGCTTCATATTCCGCCGTATTGTTCGACGCTTGGAATCCAAGTCGTAAGGCATACTGTATATAGGTATGATCGGGGGTTTCCAGCACAACCCCAGCCCCACTTGCCTTCGAGTTGGAAGAACCGTCGACAAATAGTTTCCAAGGAATAGGGTAGGTAAGGGTCGGGAGAGCGGTTGTTGTTGGAACTGCAACATCCTTTGGCATATCGTTGACCGGGAGCTCGAATGGTGGAGTTCCTTCGGCGATAAAATCAGCTACTGCTTGCCCTTTGATTGCTGCCTTCGGTCTGTATTGAATGTCAAATTCACTCAATTCGATGGCCCATTTCGTGAGTCGGCCGGAAGCTTCTGGTTTCTGCAATACCTGGCGAAGCGGAAGATCGGTCATTACGATGATGGTATGGGCATGGAAGTATGGCCTGAGTCGGCGAGAGGAAGTAATTAAAGCCAAGGTAATTTTTTTCAGGCTTGGGTATCTTGTTTCTGCCGGCAATAATGCTTTGCTGACGTAGTAAACCGGTAGTTGCTTTCCTTCGGATTCTCTTATCAAGGCCGAGCTAACCGCTGCCTCGGACACCGCTAGGTAAAGGAGCAGAGACTCCCCCGATTCGAGCTTTGATAAGAGAGGTGCAGAACCGAGACATGATTTTAATTGTTGGAATGCCGCTTCACATTCTTCCGTCCAGTCCATTGTTTGTCTTCCTTTCAACTGTCTGAAGAAAGGGAGACATTTATCCGTGGCTCTGGACAGGAACCGATTAAGTGTTGCGACTCGTCCAGTCAACCTTTGGATGTCCTTTATGGTTTTAGGGAATTCCATATCAATCAAAGCCTTTATCTTCTCAGGGTTTGCCTCTATTCCTCGCTGACTAACCAAGAAACCGAGGAACTTTCCAGAGCGCACCCCAAAAGCGCATTTATTCGGATTCAGCTTCATCCGAAACTTTCGTAGAGTGAGAAACATTTCTTCCAAATCATTCACATGATCTGCCGCGTGTATACTTTTGACGAGCATATCATCAATATATACTTCCATGGTTCGGCCTATAAGCCGAGCAAAGATTTTATTAACTAATCTTTGATAGGTTGCGCCGGCATTCTTCAGACCAAATGGCATCACTCAGTAACAATAAAGGCCTTTGTTGGTGACAAAGGTAGTTTTTGATTTATCTGTCTTATGCATTGCAATTTGATTATATCCTGAATAAGCATCCATGAAGCTAAGGAGCTCATGTCCGGCAGTGCTATCTACTAGCTGGTCTATCCTTGGAAGCGGAAAGCTATCCTTTGGGTAGGCTTTATTTAAGTCAGTATACTCAATACAGACCCGCCACTTCCCGTTGGATTTCTTTACGAGCACGACATTCGCGACCCACTCTGGATAGTGTACTTCTTATATGAAATTAGCCTGGAGGAGTTTGTCGACTTCTTCCTCAATGATAGCGTATCGTTCAGGGCCGGCGGGCATTGCTTCGTCGGATCGGCCGATACGACGGATCGATGTTAAGTCGGTGAGTTACCACATAGGGGTCGATCCCGGGCATATCTTCATGACTCCTGGCAAAGACGTCGGCGTACCTACGAAGCAGGTTAGCTTTTCTTTCAAAGGGGATTGCAGAGACGAGCCAATTTGCACTGTCTTGGATCCATCTGTCTCGGCCAAGGGGACCGAGACAAGATCCTCGACCTGCCCTCGTTCATAATTCTCGCCCCGAGGGTCCAATGATTCAATCGTTAATATGTTGGTCGGACTTTTGTCGGCGGCTCCTTTTACGGCTATCATGTAACATCGCCTTGCATCCTGCTGGTCTCCTTTGACAATTCCGACTCCCGACTCGGTCGGGAACTTCATTGAAAGGTGGTATGTGGATACCACGGCCTGGAGGAGACTCAATGAAGGTCGGCCGAGTATTGCGTTGTATACTGAGGGTTGATCGACGACCAAGAAGTCAACCATCATCGTCGTCTGACATGGGGCACTACCAGCAGTGAGCGGCAACGAGACAATCCCTTCAGGCAGTACCTGTCCTCCGGAAAAACCGATCAATGGGGTCCGAACTGGGCGTAGTGTGGACCGTTCGATCCCCATTTTGTCGAACGCCTGGGTAAATAACACGTCTGCAGATGACCCCGTATCGACGAGTATCCGAAACACCTTTCGGAGCGATAGTCAGGGTGACAATCAATGCGTCATCGTGGGGGTGATAGATGCCTCGGGCATCTTCCTCCGTGAAAGAGATGCAATATCTTTCTCTTTTCTTCTCCTTTGGTGGCCGATCTATGATCATGAGCTCGGACTGAGGCTGAGTAAGTTTTCTTGCATGATTCCTTCGTGCATTGTTTGAGTCGCCCCCACCTTGTGGACCGCCGATAATCGTCCGGATTTCTTCCATAGGCTGGCTCTCGGTCGGGCGTGCCTCAGCTGCCCCAGCTTTAACCATATGTTCTCTGAGTCGGCCGTCTTTTATGAGTCGTTCGATCTCTTCTTTTAGGTGACGGCAATCACTTGTGTTATGTCCGTGATCACGGTGATAATGGCAGTATTTATCCTTGTCCCGCCGATTAGGATTACTCCTGAGCTTACTGGGCGGTTAACAAAGCCTTCATTTTTTATTTCCATCAATACCTCTTCCTGAGTCTTGTTCAAGGGAGTATACGCGGAAAATCTTCGGTCCGGCCGCTTTCCCGACCTTCGCTCATCGCGCGCTTGATCATCCTTGCGTTTCCTTCCTCCGGCCGAGTCGGCTTCCTTTTTGGTTGACTCTTTGGCTAAGGTTTTAGTTTCACGCAGGATTCGCGCTTCCTCGGCATTCGCATACTTATCCGACCGTGCCATAAATTCTGCCAGAGTATCGGGCGGAGTTTTGTCTAGAGATGCCAGGAATGGCTTATCTCTAACTCCTTGCATGAGCGCATTGAGAGCCGTTTCTTCCGAATGTTTTCGAACCTGAAGGGATTCGAAATTAAAACGCTTGATGTAATCTTTCAGTAGCTCTCCCTGCTTTTGAACTACGTTGTTCAGATGTGCAGGGGGCTTCAATTTCTTCTTTCCGCCGATGAAATTGGTGAGGAAGGCGTCACTCAGCTCAGCGAATGAACTGACGGACTTTGGTTTCAACTGTTTGAACCACAGTCGAGCTACATCGGTCAATGTAAGAGAAAAGGCCCGACACATTACTGCGTCCGAGGCATCGTGGAGCTCCATATAGGTTCTGAAGCATTCGATGTGCTCCGTTGGGTCGGTCTTGCCGGCGAAAGGAGTGATTTGAGGTAATCGAAACCTCTCGGGCAACCGGGCCTTCAGTACCGAGTCCACAAAGGGGGACGCCTTCGCTTCGGATCCGGTTGGATATACATTCCGGCCGTGCTTTATGTCCGCCATCTCTTTCGCCATTTCTTCCCGCACTTCTCTTTTAAAATTTTGAATGTCGGCTTTCCAAGGTTCACTGCTCTCTGCCGTGCCCTCCATGGATGGGCGATTGCGCCTTCTTCGTTCTATCTCGTGCCGAAGATCAGTCGGGGGGAGGGAAGCGTTGGCTGACTGCGCTGGAGATGGTTCTGATCCGCCTTGGGGTTGGCTCGGCCGGAAAGACTGCGGCGCGGAAGGTTGAGGATCAACCGCCGCCGCCGGTACGTGCGCTGTCTCCCCTTGAGGATGCGGGAGTGGCTGCATTTGCTGCTTCGTTCCAGCATCTGCTTCATCATATTCATATCGGAGCGGATTTCTTGAACCTCCTTGTCCAACCGCCCATCGTCGCGACCCGTTGATTGTTGCTTTTCGGTCGCCCCTCGTCGGCGGTTGTTAGGTGGGTTCGGGCTGCGGGAACCGCGATTGGACCCGCTGCCCTGTAATCGCATTCTCATTCAAATCTTCTTCTCGGACCGTCCTTCTAGTCATCACCATTGAAATCGGTATAGAGATACGAGATGGCTTTTGTACGTTTCCCAGCAGACGCCAAGTTGATGCAAATGTCCGATTCCTCCTCTTGGACCTTCGTGTACCGCACAAAAGAAAAAGGGACAAAGGAGACCGCTTGAGCAGGGGACCCTCCGATGCCAAAGTCGCCTGGATTCTAGGTCTAAGAGTATTGAGGAGCCTTTTTAGAGAGGATTTGTTCCGTACCTCTCAAGGTGACAGGGTCCCTCTTTTATAGCTACTGGGGCGTGTGTCGCACGAGGATTCTCTTCTCGATATTGAGCGCGGGATCTTCTCCGGGATCACGGGGATAAGATCGTGCCCATCTTGAGCCTTCATCCGATCCCGTGAGCTTGGGTCGGAGATCTTATCCCAAGATATCCGGGATGAGGCTCGTCCTAGCGATGGTCGGTCTGGCAGGGTGGTCCGCCCGACGCATGCCCGGGACGCTGATGAGTCGTCCGAACCGACTCAACCTTTGTCTTGGTTTAGCGCACCATGCCTCGGACTTGACACATCCTTTTGTGATCCGAGGCATTAAGTCCGAGTCTGCGGACTTGTATTTTTTATCCCCAATGAAAATAGTTGATGGTTAAAAAGTATAATATTAACAAAAGATTGAATTACCCAATAAGTCTATTCCTCATAAAATAAGTAATTAGTAATGAGTTCCAATGTGTGATCCACGAACTCATATGGTGCTCTCTGCCCTCGAGTTCGGGCAAGTGCAGCTTGTGGCCAATGGTTCAGGTTGTTGATGCAACGACCCCGCTTTGAAAAAACCCACATCCAATATCACCCGATGTAACAATCCTACGTTAGAACTTGTACATTAGAGAGGTGATAAAAAATCTAAAACTTATATGAGAATCATTCACTTAATACATGTGTGTGTGTGTGTGTGTGTGTATATATATATATATATATATATATATATATATATATATATATATATATATATATATATAGTAATCTATTGATATGCCATAGGATCAACCTCACACATGTGCAAGCCACAAGCTACAACTATGGTTATGATAAGGCAAGGCACGGTGTGTTGTCTTTGACTTGGCTTATTGTGTATTTTTCTACCTGAGCGTGATCATGTGCATGTGCATGTAGGTAGAAAGCTGCCATCCACTAACACAATATTAATTGAGTTAATATGCACTAATAGATCATTAATGCACTAACTGCATGTGTCTCAAGCCCTAACCGCTATTATATATATATATTTTTTCTATAAAAGCTCATTCTATTTCATTCAAATGGCACTCAAAAAAAAATTTAAAAAAATCAATATCCTCTCTTTAGTTTTCTCAATGCAACCTCCCTTTAGGCAAATCAGTGCATGTGAGCTTCAATTCATCTAGCAGAGATCATGTGTACCCAATGAAAGTCATAATTTATTAAATAGAGTTGTGTTATCTTAGGGACTTATTTATTGAGACCCAATGCGAGATTCGTACTTATGGAGATAAGCATGTCTTTAAGACTAATGTTATTTATGGTGACGTGCTTTAGCTCTCTGAATTTACCCCTTCATTATTATTATTATTTTTTTGAAGTTAAATTTTTGCTTAATATCTTCACCAGAACTGACATCATACGCCAATAACTGGATGTATTATCACAAAAAAATTAATCATTCATTAGTATCGAGATATTTCCAATACATCAGCAGTCTTCACTTTTCACTAATTTATCATGGAAATATTCCCATATTCATGTAAAAATTATTAAAAATTTTAATTTATCAATAGTAATCATACTTAAAATTTTAAAATAATAATTTCTTGATTTTTTTTTTTAAGGGAGATTTTCCCAATAATATATGAGAAAAACCTCAAAATTTGAAAATCCCACGAGAAGTAGATTTGGTAAATAAATGGTGGAAGAAACAGGTCAACATTACCTAATCAAGCCAAGGTGGTTTGTTTGCATGAATTGCCGTGCCTTGGAACTGCGTGGGTCCCACGGTGGGGAACGGATTGGCTACTCCCCCTGCCACCAGCCCGGTGGCTGATGGTCGGTGCTTTGTGGGCCCCACCATGATGTATGTGTTTCATTCACTCCGTTCATCCATTTTTACAGATCATTTTAAGGCTTGATTCCAAAAATAAGAGGGATATAAATCTCAAGTGGACCACACCACAGGAAAATAATAGTGATTGGATATCCACCATTAAAATCCTCCTAAGGCCCACTGTTTACTTGACATCCAATCTTTTGATTAGGTCATACAGGCCCAGATGAAGGGAAAAAACAAAAATCAGCTTGATCCAAAGCTTTTATGGCCTCCAAAAGGTTTTTAATGTTCGATGCTCATTCAACACTGTTTCCTTTATTGTGGTCTACTTGAGATTGGTATATACCTCATTTTTGGTCTCATACCATAAAATGATATGGAAAAATAGATGGACAACATGGATGAAACATAAACATCATGATGGGGCTCACAGAGCACCGACCATCAGCAATTGGATGATGGAGGGGGAGTAGCCAATCCGTTTCCCCACGGTAATGCTTATGTGGAATCCGCACCGTACATTTTGTGTGCCCAGCTAACCTTGTCGCAGGTATCAAAATCCAGACGGATCCAGAATCAGGTGGGCCACACAAAAGGAAACAGGACACAATTCATGTTTTCATGTACCATCCAAACCATTCATCAGGTGCAACACACCATGATGAACGGACCCGCAAAAACTCAGGTTATTCAAAGTCTCAGATGGATTTACATGTAAATATAAAGGATTTAGGCGTAACTGTTTCTACATGTGATGTGTCCCACCTAAAATCTTTATCAGGATGATTCTTTGGATGTACGGACAAAATAACGTGATGCGCTATGTTGATGGTTTTGATTCTACGTCCATGTCACGGATGGGCCCCACAAGCCTCGAACGCATTGTAATGTGAACAAAATCCGAACCAGATTAGAAAAGCGGGGTCAAAGATTGGAGGGCTCGAATTTTAAAGTCCTGGAAAGGTTTTTCGGAACACGGTCCAATTACAAAGAGGCCCGTCAAAGAAGAACGTAGACGCGGTTTGGGTGGATCCTGAAGTCAGTGGATCCTTACCTGTGGGGCCACTGTGATTATGTGACTCACATCCACACCGTCCATCTATTTTGAAAACTTATTTTAGTACATGATCCAAAAATTTAAGAATATTCAAATCTTAGGTGGACTATACCACGGAAACAGTCGTCATTGAATCCCTACCATTAAAAGCTTCACAGGAGCCACCGGAATGTTTATTTGCCATCCAACTTGCTTATAAAGCACGCACATCACAGTGGGCCTTACTGTCAGGGATCCCACCGACCTCGATGGATCCGGGATCCGCCGAAGCCGCGCCCGGATAACGCGTATGTCGGTGGAACGCGGTTTGCATAGGACGCGGATGGGCTACTCCCCTCGCCACCAGCCAATGGCTGGTGGTCGGTGCTTTGTGGTCCCATCATGATTTATTTGTTTCATCCATGCCGTTCATTTATTTTTCCATATCATTTAATGTATGAGACCAAAAATGAGATATATCTCAATCTCAAGTGCACCACATTACAGGAAACATTGTTGAATAAGCGTTGACCATTAAAACTTTTGGGGCCATAAAAGGTTTGGATCAAGTTGATAATTGTTTTTTCCCTTCATCTGGACCTATATGATCTAATTAACATATTGGATTTCAAATAAACAGTACATTGGGCCTGAGGAGGATTTTAATGGTGGATATCTAATCACTATTGTTTAACTGTCTTAGAATATAAGCCCAAAAATAAGCTAGATAGAAAGCTAGGTGAACTCCAAGTGGGATTAAACTCTATCGTTGAAAACTTCTCGGGATTACGGAAGCTTTGGATGGAGTTTCTTACCACTGTACGTCTCACTTTTGAGCAACATATTTTATTACGCCGGTCTAAACTTACCTTACCAAACTAAGTCCCTTCTGTACGGGGATTGGCTGGTGTGCAAAGACGAGCGCTTGCACTCCTAGAACTCCGAGTTGTACAAACGGTTTAAAAGAAATCAAAGTTATATGGGCCCACAGTTATGTATTTATTATATCCACAACATTCATCCATATTTTGAGATCATTTTAAAGTATTAAAAAAAATAATAATAATAATAATATTTAAAAAGAAAAAAGAAAAAAAAAATCATATCCAAAGATCAATTGGACCACACCACAAATAGCAGTAAGGAAATTGATTTTCACTGTTAAAATTTTTGTAGGGCTCACCATAACGTTTATTTTCCATCTGATCTATTCATAAGGTCACAAAGACCTAGATGAAGAGGAAAAACAAATTTCATATTGATCCAAAACTTTCGTGACCCTTAAAAGAGTTTCAATGGTACACATTTAATCCCCCACTGCTTTTTACAGTGTGGTCCACTTTATAGTTAGACTTGTCTTATTTTTCGTCTCAAGCGTTAATACGAGCTCACCAAATGGATGGACAGTTTGGATATAACATATGCCTCATGATAAGACCCACAGAACTTGCACCTGCCAATCCACTTCCTGTTATATGCGACGACAGTGCTGTGACAGTCTGTCCAGTTCCACACCCCCCTCCCCCATTTTTCTCTAATACATATTTATGTAAATATGTATATATAAGCATATAAAAATATTTTTCTCTTTTTTTATTCATTTAACAAGCATATCTCCCAAACCAGAATGAATTACTTTACGTACCATATATGATTTTGGGGTAAGAGAAGCTACTTTAGCCAGCCAACCAACCTAGTTATTTTTCCAAGATTCCATTAGGTCAATGGTCAAAAATTCATTTCATTCACTTTGCGGTCAATTTCAATCAATTCGCGGTGAATTTCATTCACTTCGCGGTCAATTTCATTCACTTCGCGATGGATTTCACTCACTTCAATATGAATTTCACTCACTTCGCGGTCAATTTCATTCTCTTCATTCACTTCGCAGTGAATTTCATTCACTTCGCGGTCAATTTTATTCACCACATTCACTTCGTGGTTAATTTTATTCACTTCGCCGCCAATTTCAATCAGTTCACGGTCAATTTCATTTACTCCATTCACTTCGCGGTGAATTTTATTCACTCCGCGGTCAATTTTATTCACTTCATTTACTTCACGATCAATTTCATTCACTTCATTCACTTCGCAGTCAATTTTATTCACTTCATGATCACTTTCAATCAGTTTATGGTCAATTTCATTCGCTTCACGATCAATTTCAATCAGTTCATTGTTAATTTCATTCACTTCGCAGTGAATTTCACTCATTTCAACATGAATTTCACTCACTTCACAGTGAATTTCACTCACTTCAACATGAATTTCACTCACTCTGCAGTCAATTTCATTCACTTCTTAGTTAATTTCAATTAGTTCATGGTGAATTTCATTCACTTCATTCACTTTGTGGTGAATTTCATTCACTTCGCGGTCAATCTCATTCACTTCGCAGTCAATTTCAATGGCTATAATTATAACCCATAGCCATAAGGAACCACAACTTTCAGAAATTGCATTTCTAATCAAGCAGGGGCATTTTAGTCGAGTACGTGGCTTAAAAGTGAGTCGTACACCAGGAAAAAACTCTCTTTGATGGAGTTTATATTTGTATTTTCTATTCGTGTAGGTCTATGTAACTTTATGAATAAGTTGGATGGCAAGAAATCGGATTGTGTACTGAGTTACTCGGTGTGATCTTATCGTACTGAGTAAACTCAGTTGACCCAACCTTGAATGCATGTGGTCTATTCATACCATTCATCTGTTTTTCTATCTAATCTAATGGGTTGAACTCAAAATTGAAGCATATCCAAAGATCAAGTGGATCATACCACATGAAACAGTGGGGATAATGATTTCCACCTTTGAAACCTTGCTAGGGCGACAGTATTGTTTATTTGTCATCCAACATTTTCATAAAATTATATAGACATAGATGAACAAAAAATACGAATATAATATTGATCCAAAACTTTTATGGTTCCCAAAAAATTTTCAACAATAAGTTCAATTCAGCTGTTTCTTATGGTATGGTACATTTGAACGTTGCATATGCTTTATTTTTGGGCTCGAGCCCTAAAATTAACCTGGAGAATAGGTGGACAAACGGGATAAAATACATAAATCATGATAGACATTGAAGAGTTTACGTAGTGCTGTAAGCACAGTGAGATACTTACTACGCGATCTGCTTCCTCGTGGCAAATAAATATCACCGTGGGCTGTAGAAAAATTTCAACGGTGAGCATCATTATTACCGCTGCTACCTGTGGTGTGGTTCACTTGAGCCTTGGATCTATCTTATATTCGGGCTTACATCCTAAAATGATACGAAAACATGTATGGACGGTCTGGATAAGACCAATACATCACGATGGCCACTCAAAGCTCCTCACCGTGCGGGGGTAGGACTCAATCCGCGTCCGAAATATCAGCCTGATCCTAACTTTTTTTAATGGTGCGCATTCAATCGCTGCTTTTTCCAATGGTGTGGTTCACTTGAAATTTGGATTGGCTTCATTTTTGGACCCACTCACTAAAAAGTGTTGGCAAAATGGATGGACGGCATGGATATGTGACACACATATAACAAAGTGGGCCCAATGGTAACCGTCTCACCGAAGTGAGTGTTTCTTGGGCCTCACATCCGCGTTCGCAAAGCAACTGCACTGATCACGGAGTCATGCATCATGGGCCCACGTGTACCAAATCAGAGCGGGAGATGATGCAGATCTGGGACGCGGATTAGCTATACTGACAGGTTGAGTAGCGAGACTAGCTACTGAAGTGGCGTCACCTAGCTCTGTTAGTCACACACCATAACGTATGTTTTTATCCACACCGTCTATCCATTTGGAGAGATCATTTTAAGCCACGAGACAAAAAATAAATCAGATCCAAAGCTTAAGTGGACTCCACTATAGAAAATAGTGGAGAGAGTGACACCCACCGTTAAAAACTTCCAACAAAAGTTTTCGATCAAGCTAGTATTTGTGTTTTCCCTTCTTTAATGTCAGTGTTAACTTATGAACAGGTTTGATCTCAAATAAACATCATGGTGGACCTTTAGGAAGGTTTCAATGGTGAGCGTCACTCTCCCCACTGTTTTCTGTGGTGGGGTCCACTCCGCCTTTCGATCTACCCTATTCTTTGGTTCATGCCCTAAAACGATCTCCCCAAATGGATGGACGGTGTGGATACAACACATACATCATGGTGGGACCCACAGAAGTAGGTGACGTCACTTCCGTAGCGAGTCTCCCTCAACCTGTAAGTAGCTAATCCGCGTCGGCAGATCAGACCACGATAACGTGACCGAGGTTCGGATTCCCGAGGAAGGAGCACAGGCATACCGCATACCGTCGGCCTCGAATCCCCTACAACACCACTGCATAGAACACTCAAAGTTTGTGGGCCCACCATGTAGTGCATGTAAAATCCACTCCGTACATCAAGTTATGTCCACGATGGTAGACCCTGAAGATAAAAATCAGATAAATCAACAACTCAGGTGGGCCATACCACATGGAACCATGCAGATTGACTGCCCACCATAGGTTTGTGTGTGGCCACCATGGTGTTTATCTTTCATCAAAACCGTTAATAAGGTGTACTCCCCAGAATGAAGATGATATGCAAAAATCAGCCTGATAAAAAAACTCGGGCGAGCCAAACCGTGTGAACTTGGCAATTTAGAGAGCAATTTCACATTTTTTTTTTCCATCGTTGTTGAAAGTATCATACTTAAATCGGGTATTGCAGACTTGTACTATGTATTTACGGTCCCGATAATGCTTCTCGTATTAGAATGGAGTGGATTTTACATGTACAAAATGGTGGCCCTATATAGTTTGATTGTTTTCTAGACAATTCGGTACCACGTTCTCTTCTGCGAGTGTGGCGTTGTCAAAAAATCCTACAATTTACGATATATACGATTTGGGTTGAATCTTTAAGAAAGACAATTGGAAGATACCTTTGAATCTTGTTTTTATATGAATTTTATGATTTTATAATTAAAAATTTAAGATTTTTATGAAAATTTTTAATTTTGATTCAACTTATATTTGTTTTTTTTTAAAAAAAAATTTCTATTTTAAATTTTATTTGACTTTATTTTATGTTTTTAAATTGATTGAGGCCTTAAGAATCATTTAGACCTATTTGGAAGGTTAGATTTATGATTATAAGATATGGAGTTGCATTTGGTCCAATATAAATTTCATTATGCACTTGGAACCCATGGGAAGAATTGGTTAAATGCAAGCATAGTATCATCCAATCTTGATATGTTATATGGTTGAATTTCTGATAGATTTCAAAATCTACTACATTTATGGGTCTTACATTGATGCACATGTTTAATCTATGCTGTTCATCCCTATGTACTCTTTATATATGACAAATGAGTTGCATATGTGTCAGGGCCCAAATCTGGAAATCGGATTCACAAGAATCCTGATCGTCGAATCCAGTGCCGACAGCCTCCATAGTACCCTATTCTCGGCACCCAATGTCCATATGCCAAGTTCTGATCCTGAGATCCTATAAGGAGGATTTTTCAACGTACATTTATCTTGTAATAAGCATAACCACAGGTTTACCCAAATCACAAAGGCAACATCATCATCACATATCCACTGATATAAACATTTGAATACAACGTTGAGAGGGAAATACATATGTCAAAAATCAAAACTCCAAAAGTCAGCTACATGCTCCAAGCTCCATGCTGCTGCAACCTAACATCACCTGCACGCATTTATCGTGCATGAGCTTATATAAAGCTTAAAAGGTGGTATAAGTGTGTACACAAGGTAAGTGTCAAGTATTGATATTTTATTTAAATCAACTTGATTTAAATGATTTTAAACTCACAAGTATACGAATCAGATGTAGATATGGTACGTATTACGAGATCGTTCCCACGAGGACTGGTTGTCACAATTCAAAATTAAAGACTCTTCTTAACTAATCCAACAAATATTTGCGACAGTAATTGAGTAAACTAAATAAAAATCAATGGAAAAATAACCGAGAATAATGAGAAAAATTCAATCAAGGAGAAGACTAGGACTTTCGAATCCACCCCTAATTATCATAAACCTTGTTCTGCCTGTTGATTCGCCCTAATCCAGATTGATATCAAAATAAATAAAGCGCACTCTATGTCCTTGGTCGGGCACACAGAATGTATAATTCCTTAAAGCATATGGATCACATCTTTCCATCCATGGTCAGGCATGAAGAGATGTAGATTCCTGTTTCTTCCTCTATAGGAACCTGTTCATGGTCAGACACAAGCACCTAGAATAGTAATCCAAACAACGTCCATAACTAGACTTTGGTTGAGCTCTTAGAATGGAGAAGTACAGAACTTCCAATTAAGCACACTAGAGAAAGAAACACATCAATTAAATCAAAACGAAATCAACACATAACAAGGGTTATTCAAGTTAGGGGCTTCATCTCAGCCCTAGCTAAGAAATTTAGCTACTCATGGAATCAACTGGAAAGAAGGAAAAATATAGATGATAAAAGAAAAACATCCTTCCAATCTCTCCCTTCTTTCTTCCTCTCTATCTCTTGCTTCTCCAAGCTGAAAAAATCTCCAAAAACTTGGATGATCCGGCTCTTGAATTCCCTCTTTTTTTTCTTGCTTTCTTCTCTTCTTTCTTCTCTGGATCTTTCCTCTCCCCTTTCCAAACGAGCCCTATTTTTCTCTTATAGGTGCTGGAAGGACGGTGGAAACGCTGTCGCAGCAACAGCCGCGTGCGGACTCCCTTTCGCTGCCGAGTTCAGATGCAAAACAGCCCCCCTTTTCCTCGCTCAGTTTCCTAGTAAATACCGTCCCTTAGGACGTTTTCGAGTCATCTACATGATGGACGGCTTGGATTGATCATACGAGCCGTAGAGGTGGGCCACAACTGCTGCAAAAGTCGGACAGCGTCCGGCGCGCAAAAATAGGGTACGCGGCTTCCTTCCGCTGTGATGCTGGTGGGACCCATTCTCCCGTTATTTTGGGAAATCCAATCCGTCCATTGGATGCAGGACGGAATTTCGACCGCATATGGATGGTTTTAAATTTGCGTGGACGTGGCCCATTGTAGCAATCATGCTGTTTTCATTCTGAACGTCATGGGGCAGCTTGTTTGTGTCCTCTGTACCGAACACGTGTGCACGTATGGGCACAAACTGTAAACATGGTTTTGTAGCTCTTGAACCCTTCTACACGATGAACGGCTTGGATCAGATGTACGTGCTACCGGTGGGGCCCACAGCGGTCCGTAAAAATAGACTTTCCGTCCGTTACGCAGCGCTTAGAAACGGAAACTTCCATTTTTGAAAAGAAGTCGAGTCAGCGCTGCTGACCGACGTGAATTCGTTCGGTGCACGGACAGTGCACATGTGCACTATGTACACACGTTATACATATGGGGTCCACTGTGATTCTTTAGAGAAATCCAATCCATCCATCCTGTTTCTCATCTTATTTAAACCGTCTGGGTCAATTTTGAAGTATATCCAGATTGTAGGTGGGCCTAAAATTGGAGATTAATGGGCTATCCATCCGTTGGCCCACTTCTCGAGATATCCAATGGTTGAAATTTAATATGTACGGTTTATTTATGGCCTCCAGGCCATGTATGGAGTTTCGAGTCAATCGGATGGTGGGAACCATGTGATCTTGCATTCTGGACCATTTTCGGGCCTTTTTAACATGAACGGCTTGATTTCCTTTGATCTCTGGCATGTAGATTCTTCAGTCTTAGTTCTCTGGAGTGCGTCCCTTGCTCTGGTGACTTCGGAGTGTCAAATCCATGCTTGTAGTATTCTTTTTCCATCAATGCTCCTGATTTCATCCTGCAACAAAAATATAATTAAAATACTCCGTTAAGCATTATCATATACGTAAAATCAGGTAATAATTGGGGTCTGATATGTAATATTCGACCCCCATCAAGTATTCAACGCATTGTCATAATCATAAAATGTCAAAATAGGCGCAAGATCATGAATCATACGTTATCAGAGTAAGCGAAAATACTAATAAGTCCATAAGTCAAACAATATCAGAATACGCAATACAGATCAACTATACAAATGAGGAACAATATCAGAATACGCGATATAGATCAACTATACAAATGAGGAGTCATAAAGAGTCAAATATCAGATGCCGTATCTAAACCATATAAATGCAGAAACACAGATAACCCAAAATGCCATATGTCACGGATGTAATGCAATATGCGGTGCGAATGGAATGACCATGATGGAGTGTGAAGTCGGGATGATAGTACGTAGTATCGCAGGCTATAGGGTCCATCACAAGGGACTTCTATCCAAACCAGTCCCATACCTAAATTTGGATAGTCAGACTTAATGTGGTAAACTTTTAATCTCAGGTTAGTTACGCACCCCAACCGAAATCATGGCCATTGCAAAGGTACACGTAACAAGTAGTTGCGCACCACCAGCCCGAGTGGATAGTGAATGAATGAATGAATGAGTATGCAACTTCTACTCAATAAGTCCACATATCAGTATTGTTCATCTCTGGGATCATCACTGGGGTTTAGTACACTCTAAATGGCACTGCCCTTCTCCCAGCAGCACAGTTCAAGTGAGTGTAAGAAATCTCACTATTCGCCTGGCCAATAGTCTGCCAATATCTATCCGGCACGTCGATAGCGGACCCATTTACGAGCTGGTCAAACTCAGCCTAGCTATGCCCCCTACTCTCGGGCAGGTAAGGCCACACCCCCTCCTAACTGACCACGACAGTGGGAGACGCGGCCTCCTGATATTCGACACTCGGGCGCTCATGTATCCACTCCGTCTCGACGTTAGGGTGTCCTCTGGTATCAAGAGGGTTTAGGAATTTTCACCCACGGCCATCTATGGCAGCCCGATGCTAGAACAAATTTTCGGTGTCCCATCTATCCATCCACAATATGCCTGTAGAGGTTACGACCTTGATGTCGCTAGGGCATACAGTAATCATAATGCAAGATGCACGAGTCATACAATCCAGTCATGCATCAATCCCGCGCATACCGTGTGCTTATGTGAGACAATTTTCGCTTATCAAGGAGTCTCATAACAACCAGCATTGTGGCATATGTAATCGTCAATCATGTCTCATAACAAACATGCAGATAATGCATATGGGCATGTGACATGATGCTATGCTGTCACGCACTCATAATCGGTATCAATAATCGGCATCAACCATCGGCCTCGATAATGTGGACATCTAACCAACATTGCTCCAAAGAATGGCCCACATAGAGCCAAATATATAATGGGCCCACGGCCTCACACAAAGGCTTAATATAGAACACAATGGGCCTTACCCAAGGGCCACATATACACAACAGGTGGGCCTTGCTCATGGGCCTTAAATACATGACATGTGAGCCCTACACATGGGTCTCGAATACATCAAATGGGTCATGCATCATGGGCCTAATACATATCACAATGTGCCTTGCACATGAGCCACAAATACATCACAATGGGCCCCAACTACAGGTCGCATATACATTATATAGGTCTCGACAATCGGCCTCGGCCTCAACAATCGAAATTGACACTCGGAATCGACCTCGATACTTGGCCTCGACAATCGGAATCAGCCTCGATACTCGGCTTCGACAATCGGAATCGGCCTCGACAAATCAGAATCGGCCTCGATACTCGGCCTCGACAATCGGAATCGGCCTATACAATCGGCCTCGATACTCGGTCTCGACAATCGGAATCGGCCTCGATACTAGGCCTCGACAATCGGAATCGGCCTATACAATCGGCCTCGATACGCGGCCTCGACAATCGGAATCGGCCTCTATACTCGGTCATGACAGATCGGAATCGGCAATTCGGTCATGATAATCGGAATCGGCAATTCGGTCACGTTACTCGGAATCGATTGATAATCAGAATCGGCAAATTGGTCACGACAATCGGCCGAGCAAGGCCTAAGGGAAGGTCACAATGTAGACATTTAACCATCATTGCCCATCAACGTGGACATTCAACGAACATTGCTCCTAAGGAGTGGCCCACATAGGGCTGAACATACAGTGGACCCACGACCTCATACAAGGGTCTAATATACATCACAATGGGCCGAATACACAGGCCTAATATACATCACCATGGGCCACGACCCATGTTCCTCAAATACATCATAATGAGCTATGACCCATGGGCCTTAATATACATCAAGTGAACCGCATTAATGGGTCCCATATACACGACAGGTGGGCCCTGCACATGGGCCTCAAACACACAGCATGCAGGCCCTACACAAGGGTCTCATATACATCAAATGGGTCACGTACCTGGGCCTCGAATACATCAAGTGGGCCACACATCATGGGCCTAATACATATCACAATGAGCCTTGCCCTTAGGCCACGAATACATCACAATGGCCTTGTCCATAAGCCTCAGATTCAAACAGTTTTTGGGCCCCAATATATGGGCCTTAAATATACATCATGATGGGTCTCATGGATGGGCCAATATATGTACAACATCGGGCCGTATCAAACAGATCGAATCAAATGGGCCGATTCTAATGGGCTGAATCAATGGGCCGAGTCAAATGGGCCGAGTTGAATGAGCCCAAACCAACCACACTATTCATCCATCCAAAGAGATTATTTTAAAGCATTTTCCAAATAAATGAACCCATTCGCCTGGTTCCGATCCTGGGATGCTACAAGGAGGATTTTCAACATCAGTTTGATTCGTAATAAGCATAACCAAAGGCATAACCCACAAACACAACCAAAAACATTCATCACATTTCCACTATAATCAAAAACTTTACAGGTACAATGAGCATAAGGGAAATACAATGAAGATAGACCAAAACTCCAAAAAGAAGATCAGCCACGCGTCCAAGCCTGCTGCGATCCAACGTCACCCGCACGCAACGGTCGTGCATAAGCTTATAGAAAGCTTAGAGGGTGGTAAAAGTGTATGCTCAAGGTGATAATGTAGTCATGCAGTATCAGAGTAAGGCGGAACATGCTGATGAATGCTAAGAATCCCATTAGCCGTACCAAGGCCATGCGGTGCAAAGAATGATGTCGGCCATACCAAGGCCATGCAATGCAAAATACAAGTCAAGCATACAAATCCTCATCTAAGTCCACATGTCAATACGGCTCAAATCTGGAATATCACCGGGGTCTAGTACACTCCAAGCCAGATTGCCGCCCCATCGCGCGCAATAAGGTGAGTGGAAAAGACCTCACTATCCGCCCGCCAATATCGGGCTCGGCCCAATAGCGGACCCATTCCTCGAGCTGGTCGACTCAGAGTCATTGCCCCTCACTCGGGCGGGTAAGGCCGCACCCCTTCCAACCGACCACGACACGGTGGAAAGCGCAACCATCCGGTAATCGGCACTCGGCGCTCATGCATCCACTCTGGCCTAGACGTTGGAGCAACCTCCTGGTACCATAAGGGTTTAGAGACTTTCACCGGGATATCTATCGCACCCCATGTAGAACAAGATTTCCAGATCCAATCCCGCCAACCACGATACGCCTGTGGAGGCTCCGATGTCGCTAGGGCATACAAGAACCATATCACACAATGCGAATGCATGAATCACACTATCCAGCATGCAACAATCCTGCGCGTATCGTGCGCTCATGTAGGGCAACACCCTCTGTACGGGAGATAAACAATCCGCCCAAAGACATATGCTATGATCACCATCTCTCATATCAAGCATACATATGATGCATATGATCATGAATCATGGAATTTAAATATGTTATATGGGGTGGATGACGTGCATAACGAAGGTGGGCCTAGACGGCCTACACATAACATGCACGAGCCTAACAATGGGCCCTAGGGAAAGTCATAATGCGGCATTTAACCACACTATACTTGCAATGTGGACATCAAACCACCATTGCTCCCAAGGCATAGCCCTGACGTAAACATCATCACATAAATTATTTTGGGATTACACATTGCAATGGACCTTAGGTACATCCATTGGGCCCTTAAATACATCAAATTAGCCAAGTCACAAGGGCCTTATATTCATTAAGTGGGGCCACACCAATGGGCCTTATGTACATTGCAATGGGCTATAACCCGGGGGCTTCAGAACATATCAAATAGGCCTAATCTTATGGGCCTTATGTGTATCACATGGGCCACACCAATGGGCCCTAAATGCACATCAAATGGGCCTCAACCCATAGGCCCCAATATGTCTTAATGGGCCTTAAACCATGGGCCCTTAATACCTCAAATGGGCCTTGGGCCCATAATACATCAAATGGGCCTCGACCCTTGGGCCTTGCACATACATCAAAGTGGGCCTCAACCATGGGCCATAAGTACTGAGGTGGGCCTCAATCACGGGCCTCAATATTGGTAACAAATATATGCACAAAATATAGTATATAATATATGTATAGTATATAATATATATATATATATACATAATACATATAATATTATATGAAATATAATATTATATATATATATATATATATATATATATATATATATATATATATAAACACACACACACCCCCACACACTCACACCATAGTGGGCCCACGCACTCATCCGAGTGGCTCCACGTCCACCGTCCAGGGGGACGGTGGGAATGAAACACATACATCAATGTGGGCTCCATGTGGGGCCCACCATAAGGTTTAGATGCCATCCGAACCATTGATAAGGTCACATGGGCCCAGTTGAAGGGTGAGAACAATTCTCACCCTGATCCCAAACTTCTGTGGGCCCAGGAAGGGTTTCAAAGGTAAATGTTCAATCCCACTATTTCACACGGTGTGGGCCACCTGAGTATTGGATCAGGTTGATTTTTGGGGTGGGCCCACGTCAGATAGTGGCCCACCCGATGAACGGGTTTGATGGCACATAAACGTTAGGGTGGGGCCCACGGCCAGGGCCGTGGGTGGCTGCTCGAACGGCGTCCGCCCGGACGCTGGCGTGCACTGGCGTGCCTGCTGCAACGCTGACAACAGCAGCAATAGCTGCTTCTTCATTTTTTTATTTTTTTGTTGTTTTTCAGAAAATCTGCAGATTTTGCAGGTGGGGTCCACATCCAGTTAATCTACACCGTCCAGCGTTCTTCCATGGCTCACCACGAGCAAAACAAGTCCAATATTGGACATATTTCAATGTACAACAACTCAAGGAAGTTTTCAATGGTGAAAACCACCATTTGCTACGGTATGGCCCGCCTGAAAGTCTGATGGATCCTATCTTTCAGGTCAACGGCTAAAAAGAGCTTGGGAAGGGAATGGATGGTGTGGATTTAATACATACATCAAGGTGGGGCCTACATGAGGGGACAACCCCCGTGGCAAGCTAATATTTATGTTTTTTTTTTTTTTTTTTTTTCCAAAACGTCCAGCGTCCCTGGACGCTGGACCATTGAAAATAAATTAGGGGTGGGCCCTGCTTAGGTGGGCCACCTCATGGAAAATGGTGTGGATATTACACACAAAGTGGGCCCCACTTGTAGGTGATTTGGATGGAATACATACCCTATGGTGGGGTCCATTCAAGTGGGCCACACAACCTCATCATCTTACAACAAAATAAAATAAAATGAAATAAAAATAAAATAAAAAGGGAGAGAGATAGAGAGTGAGACCGTGTGATGGAGGGACCCCGGCACTATGGGCCCTCCCTTGCACTAAATCATACATCAAGTGGGTCCCCTTTTATGTGGCCCATGAAAATTAAATCCAACGGTGGAGATCCCTTCTCCACCAAATTAAGCGGTCTAGATGACCCTAATTATACAAGAAGATAATCATCATGATGGGGTCCATGGAGGATGGCCCCGTCATGGAATGATCATGATGATCCAAGTGGGCCATCGGCCACATCTTAGGGTCCAAAGCGAGATCCAAACCATTGATCGGTTGGCCTCACTTGGCCCATCTTAAAAACATCAAAAACTATCCTATCCAACACCCACCGCTAGATCTTCTTGCTCCCTTGGCTTCCTTAGTTCCTTGAGCTCCTCTTTGATGGTGGAAGATGAGAAATGGATGGTTGAGATGAGAGATCAAGGGGTGGGAAAGGTGGGCCACACAAGTAGCTTGGGGGAAATGGGAGAGGGTCTCATACGTATGGATTGTTGCTTGGAAAAAAAAATATGAAGGAATAAAGGAGAGAGGGAGAGATAAGAGAGAGGGAGAGTAGCTTAGGTAGGTAATGATGAGTTGTAAGAGAGGGTGGCTAGCATTAAATGCTTGTAAGAGGAATAGGGGTAGGTAGGGTGGCTATAGCTAGGGTAGGGTGGCTATAGCTAGGGTAGGGTGGCTATAGCTAGGGTAGGGTGACTATAGCTAGGGTAGGGTGATGACATCATTCTCATAATTTCCTAGAGATTAGTGCCACAAGGAATAGGTGGGCCCCGCAATACGCGGTCCATGGTCATAATAATGCATAGTCCTCAGCTTATGATCTAAGCGTCGGTTTTACGCACAAGACGCGGCGTTGAAATCGCAGCGACGGAGCGGTCGCTATGATACAACTTTCGGATCAAGCCGTCATCGGTGCGCGGAACCTGACCTAGGATCGTGTGCAAACACCGGATATGGTACGACGGTTGACGGAATTTGACCGGAAGGACCGCGGAAGCCAACAATGGGCCGAGTCAAATGGGCCGAGTTGAATGAGCCCAAACCAACCACACTATTCATCCATCCAAAGAGATCATTTTAAAGCATTTTCAAAATAAATGAATCATGTCAAAAGACCATCTAGACCATACCACAAACCACAATAGTGATGAGGATTTCCATTGTTAAAATTTAGAGGGAGCCCACCATAGCATTTATTTCCCATCCAAAGTGTTCATAAGGTCATAAGGACTCGGACAGGGAGGGGAAAAACAAATATTATATTGAATAAGAACTTCTATAACCCAAAGGGGGTTTCAATGGTAGACATTCAATCCACTGCTTTCTGTGGTGTAGTCCACCTGATAACTGGCTCTGCCTTATTTTTGTCTCAAGCCTTAAGACGGTCTCACCAAATGGGATGGACGGTTTGGATGTACACATGCATGTGAGGAACCCACGGAACTAACTGTCGTAAATCCAAAAGCTAATCAATTGGTGGATGGATGGTCTGGATGTTGCACATACATCATGATGGGGGTCCACGTACGTGGCCAACACGCCAGCAGGGTGGACGGTGTAGGTATAACACATACGGGGTGGGTCCCACTTGTCTAGAATTTTGGACGGGTGGATAAGAACCATACATCATGGCGGCCCATCCAAGCACTCACGTCCAAACGGTCTGGACCAATGAAATGGACGAAGTGGGTATACATACACTAGGGTGGGTCCCACGTAGGTGGGCCACCCGCTCCACTCTCTCTCTATATATATATTATTAATTATATTACATATTTTATTATTAGTATTATTATTATTATTATTGTTATTTATTATTATTATTATTTTTTTGAAATGGATCACCGTCCAGACATGGTCTGGACGGACGGTGTGGATTTAACAACCCAGCAGCATTGCTGCAAGGGACCCACGTCCAAGCTTTCAACGGACGCTGTGGTTACAATAAATACTTCAAGGTGTGGCCCACGACATCACTGGACGGCCTGGATCACCACTGTCCCACCCATTGGACGGTGGGATAAAACACATACATCATAGTCGGGGGGTCCCATGGACCTGCTGACTTCAATACACTGCTAAATAGCTAGTGTGTGCGTACACCAACCAATCCTTCTACTGCAGGTGGGTCCCATGTGGGGCCCACCATAACATTGATTTGCCATCCAATCTGTTTATAACGTCACAAAGCCATGAATAAAGAGGAAAAACAAATTTCATATAGGTTCAAAACTTCTATGGCCCAAAAATGGTTTCAACGATGGACGTTCAATCTCCACTGATTCCTGTGACGTGGGCCGCCTGAGTTGTGTATACGACTGATTCTTGGGGTGACCCGCTGGTCAGAGGGGACCTAACAAATGCACGATGTTGATACTCCACATGCATCAAGGTGGGGGCCTCAGGTGGGCCCACTCTCCCTGCCCGTTTACATGCATCAGGACGCTGCTGGCTGCAGTGTCCTTTGGACGCTGGCAGCAGCAATGTCAGTTATGTATTTTTTTTTCGAGAGATTTTTGTAGGTGGGGCCCACATCCAGAGGATCCACTCCGTTGATTGGGTTCTCTGGCTCGTGACGGGTCTAACAAGACCTATATTGAACTTTTTTTTGATGCACAACAACATCATGGTGGGCCCTAAAAGTTATTCACTATAAAGATAAAGGTTTTGATGGTATGGCCTACTGGAGATTTGGATTGGCTCCTTTTTCTGGCTCAACGCCTAAAATAAATTGGGAAATGGGATGGCGGTGTGGATCAGATACATACATCAAGGTGGGGGCCTGCATGAGCGGCCCACCCCAAGCTTAGCTAGTTAGTACACCCCAACATCAGTTCACACTTCATTGTTAGCCACAACCCACGCCAGTTCACACTTCACTGTTAGCCACAACCCATGCCAGTTCACACTTCATTGTTGAGCTACGTCCAGCGTCCCTGGACGCTGGATGGTGTGGAAATAACACTGGCATCAAGGTGGGTCCCGCGGTTAGAGGGCATGAATGTAACACATGTTGGTGGGCCATATACACACACACACACACCAGGTGGGCCACAAACCTCATCATCAACGTGAAAATGAAGGGGAGAGGAAGAATGTGTGAAGGGGAGAGACCCTGCCACTATGGCCCTCCCTAAACAATGCATACATTAACATGGGTCCCACCATAAGTGGGCCTTCAAATCATTAAAATCACATAAAACAAACCTTAGAAGAGCACCCACCTTTGATCTTCTATTCCTTCTTCCGCCTATGCAATCTAGAATCCAAGGGAACAATTTTGACGGTTGAGATGATGATCCAAAGGTTGGATTGGGTGGTAGGAAGGTGGGCCACACCAAGCTCTCATGGGGGGTTGAGACGTGGGTTGCTTGTTTTGGAGAATGAGAGAGATGAGAGAGAGGTGTAAGAGAGAAAGAGGGAGGTGATGTGAGTGATGGAGTGATGGGGAGGGGGATGGTGAGTGATGGGTGAATGTAGTTGTAAGAGAGAGTTGACTTTAAGAGAGGGGTGGTTGTACTTGACATTGATTGGAGTGATGTGATGTGTCGTAGAGATTCTCTCGGTGTTTGTAATGTGTGGCGTTTTTCTTGAACTGAACGCGGGCCCACATCTGCTGGCCCGGGTATCGCCTCGGCTCGTGAGATGCGGCATTGGAATCGCATCGACGGCGCGGTCGTAAGGATACAAGTCTCGGTTCGAGTCGACTCAAATATAGGGGACACGACTCAGGACCATGCGCAAATGCCGGTAACAGGTCGAGAGTTGCCGGAATTCGACCGAGAGTACCGCGGAAGCTTACGAAACGGTACGGTCTAGGATATGGGTCTTACAATATGTATATAGGTGACTAACATTAGTTGTGAAATTTATCATATTTATTATAATTCATTGGTCCACCAAATCCAATTTTCACTTAATGTAGTGTTTTTCATGAATTTAATACCAAACATGGGGTTGGAGGGTCAAAATATCATGGTACTTCCAGACACATAATTGTTGTGTAACAGTGGTGTCAATAACACATAATGCAATTCAATACCACTTAATCTCATATTCTAAATAGGCCTTTCGAAAAAAAATTATAAGCAAAAATGTTTAGAAAAAGTAAATTATTTTATTTTGTTTTTTTATATATATAAAAGATTAAATGATATATATTCTCTTCAACATTAAATTGTATAGTTTTTTTTTCTTACTTCTTAACCGGTCGAAACATCAAATTAATGTATCACTTATTTGGAATGTTTTTATGGATATATAATTATAATTGTGATCATGTTAACTTATTTATTGTGAAATGATGGTCAGAAATTAAAATATATTTTTTCTCTATCTATATAATTAAAATGTTGCTTTTCCAATATAATTATATGTTAAAGAAAGGTAACAAGAATATAAATTATTAAAGAATACTTATATATTTTCTAAAGAAAAATTCCTAAAGAACAATTAAAAATAAAAAATAAAAATCCTCTGACAATATTATGACATGGTATTATTGGGTGCATATTGATGCCAAAATGATGATTGCTACGTAATTTTTTTTTATAGTTTTCATATTTTTAAGAAAATCATAAAAGTCTTACAATTTTTTATTCGATAAGATTTTACTCTTATTATGGTTTGTGTTATGATAACAATGTTGACAATGTTACTCTTGTGTACTCAGAAAGATGCAATATTAATTTCAAACGCATCATCTGCAAACGCACCACGTGCTCGCATGACATGTGTCCATAGGATTAGGTACATTCATAAGACAACTCTCCCAGTGAAGATTGTACTGGAGATGAGTAGGACAATTTTTTTTTTCGGTTAGCTTGTTAGTACACCCCACCATTAGCCACCCCACTAGGGATCGATACCAAGACCTTAGTGTTGAAACGAGGTATCTTTCACTCAGTCTACCACTTGAGCCATGGATCGGGGTGTAGATGAGCAGGACACTCACATTGAATAGAGACGGTTGGTTGTCACTTTTCTACTTGTCCATGTCTTTATACACGTATGACCTGTTTGGTAAAAGATGGTCCTATTTTTCATTGTTTTCGTATGGAACAATTGCATGGGAGAATCTTATGGTACCAGATCCATACGTGTTCCTAGTTGCCACATGTGAAGCATGTAGATTTAACAGAGGTGGATTGCGCACCGACCCTGTGAGTAGCGACCTCCCTATTGGTTGATGGTGGAAAAGATTTATGCCGATTTAATAGAGGTGGATTGCGCACCGACCCTGCGAGTAGCGACGTCCCTCTTGGTTGATGGTGGAAAAGGTTTATGCCCCCCGCCCCCACCCAAAAAAAATAAATGATATATCTGTTTTGTCCACTTTGTCCATTCATTTTGGATGCTCATTTTTTGCTATTCTAGGGCATTAACCAAAATTTGATGTATATCCAAATCTTAGGTGGACCCTATAGTGAGAAGTAATGGTGATTGAATCCCTGCCATTAAAAACTTCTAGAGGGCCATAAAAGTTTTGGGTCGAGCCAATAATTTTGTTTTCCCTTCATCCAGATTTGCGTGACCCAGTCAATAGGTTGGATGGCGAATAAACTTTACAATAGGCCCTATGAAGTTTTTAATGATGGGCGTGTTGGGACTTGTTCTATGGAATCACATGGAGATAGATCTAGGATAGCAATCCAAGAGTACCAAGCAAACACAAGAGAACACAAAGATTTAATATGGAAAACCCTTTCAAGAAAAACCAAGACATAAAGCGATAGAAATCTACTATGAAAGCATAAATTTTAAAGAGAAATGACTTACCCGATTCGAACAACCTCGAATCTTACCCTTATTACACCATTTGAAACCCTAGAACTACTTCTAAAAACCCTTGGGAATACTTTAGAAAGCCTTAGAATGTGTTTAGAAAGGCCATGAGAACTCCTATTTATAGTTTAGGAAACCCCACTTTCGCACCGATTTGGAATATTCTGGAAACCGCCTAAAATTTACGTAGTCCATGTGCTATCTACGTAACCTTTGACGAGTCAAAGCAGATCTTCGACGAGTCGAGGATCTCGAAAATTCCAATATACTTTATTGCTGGATTTCGAGCCGAACTTTCTTGGGCTAGTTCAACTTTTTCAGATTTAAGAAATCTTTTAATAACAATCTTCACAATGTCTTCAATATTCAAACATGTACCTTCTTGACCTCTTCTCTTATCTCTGCAACACAACATAGCTTCAATTAATGCATCTCGTGCATACTCTGTCCTTCTTTTACGCTATCGCTAAGCCTAAAGAAGTTGTACATAACTTGAACTTCTCTGTAGGAATGACCTTGGTGAGCATGTTTGCCTGATTCACTTTGGTGTGAATCTTCTCCAGAGCTACGCCTCCTTCAAGCTCCTGTCGGATAAAATAGTGACGAACATCAATGTATTTAGTACGTGGGTGATAAACGAATTTTTTTTAGCCAAATTGATAGCGCTCTCGCTGTCACAATTAACCGGCACGATCTCCCACTGAAGTCCCAACTGATTTATCATG
The DNA here is from genome assembly GCF_029962835.1 of Magnolia sinica. Lineage (NCBI taxonomy): Eukaryota > Viridiplantae > Streptophyta > Magnoliopsida > Magnoliales > Magnoliaceae > Magnolia > Magnolia sinica. The sequence goes on from NC_080582.1 coordinate 81,567,861, forward strand.
CCTCTTAGCTAAACACCTTCCTTAAACGCTCCTGTCACTACCATATATTCTGCTTCGATTGTGAAAAGAGCCACCACGGACTGAAGCTTCGATATCCAACTAATTGCTCCACTCGCTAGTATAAATGAGTAACCTAAAGTTGACTTTCTGCAATCACACTACCTACATAATCTGAATCCACATACCCTATCAACTTTGCTCATGTCTTCTCAAAAGTTAAGACGTGGTCTTCTGTACCTCGAATGTATCGAAGTAATCATCTCACCGCCTTCCAATGTTGCTTGCTGGGGTAGTTGCTCATAACACTGATTGCCTGTGAAATAACCGGTCTAATACAGACCATGACATGCACTGTCAACCGCATTTAAATAAGGCTCATGAGACATTCTGTTTTTTCTCATCTATTTTGGGACATTGTCTTGAGGAAAGCTTGAAGTGAAACGCGTAGGGAACGCTCACGGGCTTTGCCTGGTCCATCGTATACTTGACCAATACCTACTCAAGGTATTCTACCTGAGATAACCAAAGCCTGCTCCTCTTCCAGTCTTTATGAATATCAATGCCGAGAACCATCTTTGCAGCCCCCAGATCCTTCATCTTGAATGTCCTTGTTTACCGAGTCTTTAATACGTTGATTTCAAACATGTCATGAGTGACGCGATGTACATGTCATCAACATACAATTCCAGGATGATGAACGTGTCATCACTCAGTGTCTTGCAATAGACACAATGATCGTATTCACTCATAGAGAATTTCTAACTCACCATAAAGAATCAAATTTGTATATCACTACCTAGGCGACGGGTTGTACAACGACCTCTTGCAAACATTGTTCTCTGCCCTTTTAACTTCGAACTGCTCTGGTTGCTTCGCAAAGAATAACTCTTCTAATTTCCTATGCAGAAGTACGGTCTTCACATCCATCAGTTCTAGCTTTATATCGCACTCGGTAACCAACACCAATACGAATCTAATAGGCACCTGCTATACCGCCGGCGCGAATATCTTTGAGAAGTCGATCCTTTTTCTCCAAACATAACCTTTCGCTATCGCTATCAGTCTTGCTCTGTATCTATGTTGTATCCCTTTGAAGACCCACTTGCATCCAATCATTTTTCGGCTCACTAGAAACTTCACCAGTTCTCATGTGTTGATTTGATACAACGAGTTCATCACATCGTCCATAGTCACCTTCCACTTCTTAGCATCAGGCTCACTTAGGGCCATCTGAATAGTAGACGGATCCCCCTTATATGTAACGAGAGTATATGTGATATTAGAGTCGTCTATGTACCTCAACGGTAACATGTGATTATGCTGTGTGATTATTCTCATAGGTGGCTGCTTCACTTGCTCCGTATCTTTGTCTGCGCATGTTAGCTTTCATGCCCCGCTCGCTCATATGATCATGCCCAACATGCCACACACGTGCAGATGTGGAATCCGCTTCAGTCACTGCAGCTCCACCTGTTGAAGTGCTTCTAATCAACTTGTAAATGTTACCAAGTCGTTGCGCTTTCATGATTACGAGTGCCCCCTTAGATACTTTAAGGGCATCATCAATACCCGTGAACTTGCACCCTATAGCCTTGAGTGCACCGAGAGAAATCGGACTTTTCTTCATATTAGGAACTTGCCTCACCTCAGTCAGGGTACGCTGTCCTATCAAATATCTTGATGCGCACCGTAACAACAACCATAACATTACAGGCAATGTCATTGCCCATAAACACTTGTTCATCATCGCACTCTTTGTACCTGACAAACCAACTCTGATGAGGAGTCATGTGAAAAGATGCCTCTATGTTTAAAATCCACTCATCCCTGCGATTATCATATAAGTGCCTGATCGTAGACATAGATAAGTCATCACGTTCGCATCCACGTTCTTTCATCAGACGTGACAGCGTTGGCTTCCTTGTACGAAGCCTCAGATTCTTCTCTCTTAGATTTAAGATTTGTACAATCCTTCTTCATGTGTCCTTCCATCCAACAATTTTAGCACTTTAATTTACCTTTGTCTTTGCCCATGGACTTAAATCTCAACCTTGAAGATGTTGTACCTTGCTTAGAATTTATGCCTTTTGTAAACAGTGCATCAGAAGATGTCCCTACACCACTGTTTATCTTTCTCATGGCCTTCCCTTAAAGGGCTGAGATAACGGTGTCCACATTTAGAGATTTATTTGCTGTGCACAATGAGTCCTTGAATGACTCATACGACGCCGGAAGAGAATTCAACAGCATACATGCTTGTTCCTCATCTTTGATTATTTTTTTCATATCCATCAGCTTGCAAACTAATTTATTAAAGTTGCTAATGTGGACCTCCATGTCTCCATCCTCTGCCATCTTAAAGTTATACCACTGCAGCTTCAAGTGTAAGCGATTTTTAAAGGATTTTTCCGCATAGATATCCTAACTTCGCCCATAAACTAGCTACAGTTTTTTCCCTCAAAACATTGTAGAGAATCTCATCTGTGAGACATAAACTGATCGAGGATAAGGCCTTCTTATCAAGGGTATTCCAATCATCATCAGTTATAGTAGACTTTCGCTCCTCAAGAGCACTATCTTCACCTTGCTTGGTTAAGGAACTGATCATTTTGATCTTCCATAACTCTAAGTTATTTTTTTCCTGAGTACTTCTCAATATCATATCTAGTGCTTCCCATCGATGTTAATCTTACAGATCCAGATCTGTGCCCCAACGATAGCTCTGATACCATATGTTGGGATTTGTTCTGCGGAATCACACAAAGATGGATCTAGGATAGCAATCCAAAAGCATTAAGCAAACACAAGAGAACACAAAGATTTAACGTGGAAAACCCTTTCGGGAAAAAATCACGGCACAAAGTGACAGAAATCCACTATGAAAGCATAAATTACAAAGAGAAAGGACTTACCTGATTCGAACAACTTCGAATCTCACCCTTGCTATATCCTTTAAGACCCTAAAACCCCTTCCAGAAATCATCGGGAATACTTTAGAAAGCCTTAAAATGTTTTAGAAAGGCCTTAGAAACTCCTATTTATAGTTTAGGAAACCCCACTTCTGCATCGACTTGGAATAGTCCGGAAACCGTATCAAATTTACGCAGTCCGTGTCCCGTCTGCGTAACCTTCGACGAGTCGAGGATCTTAAAAATTCCAATATAATTTGTTGCTGGACTTCGAGCTAAACTTTCTCGAGCTAGTCGAACTTTTTCAGATTTAAGTCATCTTTTAACAACAGATGACTTATTAGACGTTTCATCTACCTAACCATCACCAACCCGGACATCATTTATTTGGTTGAAATCCTCAGTCAATTCATACACACACCCCACCAACCTCATTACGAAACAATAATTTGAGTCTTATGCTCTCTCAAGTCTTCTTATGACAATGACATTTTTTCATCATCAGATGACTCTCTTAAACTCTTTGCTTACTCCGATTCTGATTGATTTAGTTATGCTGAGATATGATGTTCTACTAAAACATATTTTTATCATCCTTGGCTAAAGTCCCATTTCCTATTATAAAAAAAGTTACTATTGTTCCATGATTGTTTGCCGAGGCTGAATATCATGCCATGGCCAATGGTACATGCGAATTAGTTCGACTCAAAGCTCTTCTTTAAAATCTTGGTGTTCAACATTCTAAATCCATGTGGCTTTATTGTGACAATCAAGCTGCTATTCACATTGCCAATAATCTCAATTCTCATAAATGCACCAAATATATTGAGATTAATTGCCACGCTATTTGGAAAAAATATATATCTTTCAGCTTTGTCCGCATATGCTAGATGTCCTCCTGGCATCACTTGCGGATGCCTTAGCTATAGCACTTCGGCGAGATCATTTTCATCCCGTCACTGCTAAGTTAGGTATTACATATCTTCGTGTGCCGACTAAATGAGAGTATTAGGCAACATTATATTTTCGAGTTTTTTGTTGTGTGTGTGTATATTTTTCCTTTTTTATTCTTCCAAACTGTATTTCCTTATTTGTTCCCATCAAAGCATTTAATTGACAGGTTTGTTTCTAATTTCTATTTTGTAAATTCGATGTATTCTTGTACAAAAAGTTTATAAAAAAAAATGTTTATTTATCATCTTTTCTAAATTTGTTTTCTATTATCTTGAAAATTTTCACAAAGTAAGGTAGCCCTCCTGTTCTCGTTGGAGTCCAAAAATCTTGACATTGCATGACTCAAGTGGGCCACACCATGTAAAGTATTACCTAAAACTTCTAGAATCATGTGGCAATGCTCACTCGAGTTTTGAAATAGCTTGGATTTTTCGGATGGTGGTTTGCATATTTTTAATGCATTGGATGGAAATAAAAATAAATAAAAAACCTATGAGCCACAAAAAAAATGCAAGAGGTTTCAATGATGTCTATCTAAATAGGGCGCTGATTAGATGAGGTCGGGTAACAACTTAGTGGGTGAGGCTTTATGGTAGGCCACCCTGATTTATGCGTTGTATTTCTACACCATCCATCCGTTTTTCTAGCTCAGCCCTAAAATGAAGTAGATACAAATCTAAGGTGGACGACACCCCATGAAAATATTGGTGATTGAATGCCCACCCTTAAAAAACTTCCCAGGGCCCAAAATATTGTTTATTTGCCATCCAACCTATTGAGATGGTTTCACAAGCCTGGATGAAAGGAAAACACAAATATCAGTTTGATCAAAAGTTCTTTTAGTCTATAATAAGCTTTTAATAGCCAATTTCTAGTTTTTCCTGTGCCAGGGCCAACTTGAGATTTAGATTTCCTTCACTTTTGGGCTCATGCCCTTAATTGAGCTGAAAAAATAGATGATCAATGTGGATATACAACACATGCATGTTTCATCAACTGGGCCAAAGCCACCATGACATATGAGTTTTATTGATGCCGTTCATCCAATTTTATAGATCATTTTATATTGTGAGCCAAAAAACGAGGCAGATCCAAGGTTCCAGTGAACCACATCATAGGAAGCAACAATGATAATGACTCAACTGTTAGGGTTGTCAATGGGCCTGTTTAGCCCCCTAGGTTTTTGGGCTTGGCCCACCTTGGGCTGGTATCTAAAGCACATTTCATAAATGGACCGGGCTTGGACAACAGCTAGTCTAACATGATTCAGCCCCGCCTGATCCATTATGGCTTGTAGGGGCTTTTTTTTTATATATATTAAACACACTCCTCCATTCCCTCTCTCATCTTTCAGCAACCCACGCCCCACTTCCCTCATCTACCAAGCTCCAACCATGCCTCACATCCCTCATCTTCTCTCGTCTTCCAAGCTCCAACTCATGCTCCACATCCCTCATCTTCTATCATCTGTCAATTATCATCACGGGCCAAATCTCTGAATTTCCAATGGATTCTCTCTCTCTCTCTCCCAGCCTTAATAACTCACGATCTTGGGCCGGGTTGGGTTCAAGCTTGACCATTTCAGCCAGTCATGGGCCCGAGCCGGGCTCAGGCCTATTTGAAGAACACGGGTTGGGTTTGTGTAGAGCTTGGGCCGGCCTTAACCCGGCCTGTTGATTCCCCTGCCTACCGTTGAAACCTTTACAAGCCACATGATGATTGCTGCCATCGAACCTATCACCGACGGATTTTTTTAATCGTGGACATTCAATCTCCATCGTGTGGTCCACTTGAACCGTGGATCTGCTTGTTTCTTGGGCTCATGTCGTACAATGATAGGTAATGAAAGGTATGGATAAAGCCCATACACTACGGTAGACCCTGCAGAGCCCCTGCTTTGATGCATCCGCTTCCATAACTACTCTGGTTACGATCGTTTAGTTTGGCTACTTTATGCCACGCGTGGCCAATCCATTTCCCTTAGAGATGGAAACAGATTGGCTACTGACCCTGCCACTAGCCAATGGCTAGTGGTCGGTGCTCAGTGGGCCCCACCATGATATATGTGTTTCATTCGAGCTATCAACCTATTCTTCCATATCATTTTATGGTATAATCCCCAAAAAATGAGGCTGATCCAAATCTCAAGTGGACTGTATAGTATTGATTGAACGCCCATCATTAAAAACTTCTTGGGGTTACAAAAGTTTTGTATCAAGCTAATATATATTTTTTCCCTTCATCCAAGTCTTTATGACCTAATCAATAGGTTAGATGTCAAACAACCATTACAGTGGGCCCCAGGAGGTTTTTAATGGTGGACATTCAATAAATATTATTTTCCCATAGTGTGGTCCACCTTAGATCTAGATCTACCTCATTTTTAGGATCAAGCCATAAAATTATCTTTCAAAATGGATGGACCGCGTTGAATAAAACACATACATCATGATGGGTCCACATAGCACGGACCACTGGCCACCTAGCTGGTGGCAGCGTCACTAGCAAAACCGTGTCCATTTATCAGTGGAAACGGATTGGTGACGCTCCTGGAGTTCTGAGTTGTCAGAACGGTTCAAAGGAGATCAAAGTTACGTGGCCCCACAGTGATGTGTTTATTATATCTACACCGTTTATCTATTTTTAGAGGTCATTTTAGAGCATAATCCAAAAAATGAATTATATCCAAAGATCGTCTGGACCACATCATAAATAGCAATGGAGATAATGATTTTCACCGTTAAACAATTCATAGGGCCCACCATAACATTTATTTTCCATCCAATCTGTTCATAAGGTCACAAAGACATGAATGAAGAGGAAAAACAAATTTCATATTGATCCAAAACTTCTGTGACCTTAAAAAGGATTTCAGTGGTAGACGTTCAATCCCCCGCTGATTTTTGCAGTGTGGTCCATTTGATAGTTAGATTTGTCTTATTTTTAGTCTAAAGTCTTAAAAGGAGCTCGCCAAATGTATGGACAGTTTGAATATAACACACCTTATGATCAGACTCAGGTGTGAGGTACACCGGATTGGCTGGTGTACCACACACCAGCTATATACTCCACGAGCTCTTAGTTGTATGAACGGTTCAAAGGAGATCAAAGTTACGACAACCCCATAGTGATGTATTTATTATATCTACACCGTTCATCTATTTTAAGAGATCATTTTAGGGCATTATCCAAAAAATGAATCATATCCAAAGATCATTTGGACCACATCACAAATAACAATGAAGATAATGATTTTCACCGTTAAAAAATTCATAGGGCCCACCATAACGTTTATTTTCCATCCAATCTATTCATAAGATCACAAAGACCTAAACGAAGAGGAAAAACAAATTTCATATTGATCCAAAACTTCTGTGACCCCAAAAAGGGTTTCAATGGTAGACGTTCAATCTCCCCTTGCTTTTTGCAGTGTGGTCCACTTGATAGTTAGATCTATCTTATTTTTCATCTCAAGCCTTAACACGAGCTCGCCAAATGGATGGATGGTTGTATATAACACATACTTCATTATTAGACCGACAAAACTTGCTTACGTAAATATCGGATTTCCTGTGAAAGCCTTTGACAAGAAGTTCCTGCGCTGGGAACTTAGGTGGGGCTCATCTTGATGTTTTATCAGGAATCCACTTTGTCCAACTGTTCGTGAGCTAATTTTAGAAAATTAGACCAAATTTGAAAAGGATCCAAGACTAAGTGGATAGTACTAAAGGAAAAGGTAGTTAGGGAAATTCCTACCGTTGAAACTTCCTTGGGTTCAACAGTGATGTTTATATGCCATCCATACCGTTAATAACGTTATTACTACTAGTATGAACTGAAAATACTGATATTAGTATGATTCAAAACTTCTGTGGCCCCATGAATATTTCAATTGCGGATATTCAATTATCATGTTTTCGGCCCACTTGAGCATTGTATACGGTTCATTTTTGGCCTCATATTATAAAATGAACTCATAAAAGTATGAAGGGTGAGGATTTCTCACAAACATTCCATTGGGCTCCATCTACGTTCCCAGCTCAGGACCTTCCTGCGGAAGGCTTTCATGGGAAATCTGCGTACATATAAGGAAATGGATTGGCTACTCCCACAGCCACCAGCTCCGTGGTTGGTGGTCGGTGCTCCATGGACCCCACCATGATGTATGTGTTTCATCCATTCCATTCATCCATTTTTACAAATCATTTTATGGCTTGATCCCAAAATGAGAGGGATATAAATCTCAAGTGGACCACACCACATGAAAACAATAGTGATAGGACATCCACCATTAAAATCTTCATAAGGCCCACTATACTAATTATTTGACATCCAATATGTTGATTAGGTTATGCTGGTCCAGATGAAGAGAAAAAACAAAGATCAACTTGATCTAAAACTTTTATAGCTTCCAAAATGTTTTTAATGGTCGACCCCATTTAACATTGTCTCCTTTAATGTGGTCCACTTGAGATTTGGATATACCTCATTTTTTGTACTAATACCTTAAAATGATCTCTAAAAATGGATGGATAGCATGGATGAAGCACATACATCATGGTGAGGCACATAGCACTGACCACTAGCCATTGGCCGGTGTTAGGGGAGTAGCCAATCCGTTCCGAGAGAATAAAGGGGCATTGATTGGGTACTATCCTGCCTCTCGAGAGCGCAGTATAGGTAGGGCTTATGAGAGGCCACCGTGGCCTATGGGTTTTATCAACACGGTCCATCATTTTTGAAACATTATTCTACCTTGTAAACTCAAAATGAAGCAGATCCAAGGATTAAATGGACCATATGGTAGGTGTTAAATGATTACCGTTGAAATTGTTCTAGGAGTCACAAAAGTTTTTTCCCTTCACCTCGGTCTATGTTACTTAGGAATAGATTGGATAGAAAATAAATATCAAGGTAAGCCTGGGGAAGGTTTTAACTATGGATGTTATTATCACTGCCATTTCTTGTGGGGTGGTCCACTTTAACCTTAGATCTGTCTCGTTTTTTTTATTTTTTTAACTTATTCACTAAAATAATGGAAACGGATTGGGTATTCCCTGCCAACGGCTATTCACCGGTGATGGATCCATCATGATGTATGTGTTTCATCCATGCCGCTCATCTACTTTTCTAGATCATTTTAAGGTATGAGACTAAAAATGAGGTATGTCCCAATCTCAAATGGACTACATTATGGGAAACAATGTTGAATGAACCTTGACCATTAAAAACTTGCTGGGGCCCATAAAAGTTTGATGATCTTTGTTTTTTCCCTTCATGCAGGTATTTATGACACAATTAACAAATTGGATGTCAAATAAACAGTACATTGGGCTTTAAGAGGATTTTAATGGTAGATATCCTGTCATTGTTGTTTTCCTGTGGTGTGGTCTACCTAAGATTTAAATCCCTCTTATATTTTGTATCAAGTTCTAAAATATTTGGGTAATTTTTAACCATAGGCCCAATGTACCATTCACCTTTTTTCATTCTACCCAGTCAAAACCTATTTCATCAGAGTAGACCTTTACCATAAGGATGAACTCATAAAAACTAAAATATCTCTAATTTTTTTGACTGCTTTTTCTTAAAAACTAAGGGTATTTTTGTCTAAAATTCATTTTTTGTACTTTAAAAATTTACTTTGTCAATAGAAGTTTTCGGGCGAAAAAAAAAAAAAAGCAGGTAAAGCCAGGGTGCTAATTCTTTCAAAATGATAAGTGAAAATGTATAAACAGCATGTATGAAACACATACATTATGATGGGCCCACATACCACCGACCACCACGGAGGCTAGTGGCAGGAGAGTGGCCAATCCGTTTTTAAAATGATAAGCCTAAATGAATAGGCGGTGCCGATCAAACCCGTACATCATGGTGACCCTCCCATCTACCCGTGCGGAGCAATGTTCAGGTGGGGTAGTACCCAATCCACGTCCGTATCAAAGTTTCTGAGGTGGGTGGATTCCTCACTGTGGGGGACCATCTTGATGTATTAACTTAAATCCAAGTCGTCCATCCGTTCTTGACGATCATTTTATGACATGATCCCAAAACCGAAGCAGATCCGAATCTCAGGTGGACCACATCACGGGAAACAATGGCGATTTTAAAAACTCATGTGGGCCACAAAAGTTTTGGATCAAGCTGATATTTATTCGGTCACTTCATCTAGGCCTTTGTGTACTTATCAACAGGTTAGATGGCAAATAAACCTTCCAGTATTCCCATGAATTTTTTAGTGGTGGGTATTCAATCACCACTCTTTCGTGTGGTGTGGTCGACCTAAGATTTGTATATGCTTCAATTTTTGGCTAGTTTACTAAAATGATACGTAAAAACGGAAGGACGGAGTGGATTTAAGTCACACAGATCAAAGTGGGCCCCACAGTGAGGGATCCACCAACCTCGGTGGATCCGGAGACCCGGCTAAGCTGCGGCATTTTCTTCCTATCCACGCCAGTATTTCCCTCTTCCATTCTTTCATCTCTCTCATCCTCGTCTGTTTCCTTCTCTCTCTTCATCTTCCATCTCTCTCTCTCTCTCTCTCTCTCTCTCTCTCTCTCTCTCTTCCCATGGGGCAAGGTTCTCCAGGCGGTCTAAACAAGCAAGGCCCGCATGGCGATCGCAAGCACGACGGAGACAAGAAAGACAAGAAATTCGATCCCCCGGCCCCGCCCGCCCGCGTCGGCCGCAAGCAGCGCAAGCAAAAGGGCCCCGAAGCGGCTGCTCGCCTCCCTCCGGTCACTCCGCTCACTGCAAGCTCCGCCTCCTCAAGCTCGAGCGGATCAAGGACTACCTCCTCATGGAAGAAGAATTCGTCTCCAACCAGGAGCGCTTGAAACCCCAGGAGGACAAGAACGAGGAGGACCGCTCCAAGGTCGACGATCTCCGTGGCTCCCCCATGAGCGTCGGGAACCTTGAGGAGCTCATCGATGAGAACCACGCGATCGTCTCGTCGTCTGTGGGGCCCGAGTATTATGTCGGGATACTGTCGTTCGTTGATAAGGATCAGCTCGAGCCCGGATGTGCCATCCTCATGCACAATAAGGTTTCTCCCTCTCCCGCCCTATATCTATTTTGATATTGTTTTGGTAATTAGGGTTAGTGAACTCTGAATTGTTGTGCACTGTGTACAATCTGCTCTCATGTGCTCCCATGGTAATTGGGGTAGTGGCTCAATTGCCACCAATCCGGGCGTTCATCTGGTCTCTCCCACCATGTAATTGCAATGAGGTTCAATGTACCAGATTGAAAGTTTGAATTACACAAGAGAAAGATGCAATGACTCTGAGTGTCACGCCTTGAAAATCGGAACCCGAGTTGGCTAGACTTGAACCCAAATTTCAGGACTGTGAGTTGTATTTAAACAAAATATACATCGCAACCCACATTATTTTCATGCATTTTCAAGGCAATCAGAGCAACTAAAAGGATAATAATCGTTGTCATTAAATAACGTCCACTGATCAATCCTTGAATCTTTAATTACATTGATAAAAATAATAATAATAACAAAATGCATTGAATTTTTAAATTTTTTTTTTCAAATAAACAAAAGGAGAAGTCTTCAATCTTGGCCAATTGGCTCTTTATATACAGACCTTGCAAAACAATCTATAAGGGTGTGAGCACGATGGCTTGTAGGGTCACATCATTCCCAAAATTGGAATTTCTACATCAACATATAACGAAGAATAGATAATGAAAGGTTGAGTCGTAGTGCGTAGTATTGCATACCGGTAGGGGCCTCGCACTAAGGGCCATAACTCACATTAGTCACATACCTAACGTGAGAAGTGATTCTAAGATGACAGACTCCTGATCCCGAATAGTCCCATACCTATTGGGGATCGTGGCCCACAAATGTGTGCACCAAAACTGTATTTACGCATCCACTACTTGAATATAAGAGGACATTAATATTCCACTAATAATAAGTGAAATTTTGAAAATGAATTCAAATAAAACAAAATAACTTTTGATCCGTTTTTGGACTTTGCCAGGGCAGAGCACCCGTGTACCCATTTTAGGGATTAACCCAAGGCAGAGCACCGTGACCGTTTTGGACCTCCCAGGGCAAGGCATCATGCATCCAACATTTTAGGGAGTCCGGGCAGAGCACCCACGTGTACATTTACTTAATCTTAAATAAAGAAAAATATGACTTTTATCTTGGAACACGGGCCATGGATTGAATATTTAAATACGACACATCCTGGAACACGGGCCAGGGGTTGAATGTCTACCATTGCTAAATTTTAAAATGCGGCACAAAATAAACATCTTTTTGGGGAATAACCTCAGGCAGAGCACCCATAATAGAATATCATGATGATCCTTCTTAGGGCAGAGCATCCGTAACTTAATCATATTTAAAAGCAGGTAGCAATAATCAAGTGAATTAATTCCAGATATCAATAATTAAATAAATGCATTTTATTTTACATGTAACCAAAATAAAAAAAAACTTAAATCAATGATATGAAATAAATAATCAATGGAAATCAAAGTACGTACTAATGTAGGCTTTTCAACCGAGAAGATCACCTACATGCTATTAGAGTGATAGATTTGATGTGATGATGGATTCTACGTGTAAATGGTCTGGGTCCGATTTCGCAAGAACTCAATTCAATGCACTTAAACTAGTAGCACTTGGTAAATGTTTTCAATGTAAAACGATGGCATCCCTACACAAATCATACGTGCTGATTTATTAAGACCCACATTAAGGTTTCTAATTATCTAATATTAAAATATAAGAAATATAACACGTTAAATCATTGAGTTGACTCAATGAGTTGGCTCGAATTCTCTAACGTATAAAATCAAAGGATAAAGATAGAAACTTAGCTGATAAATGACTCGAAGTCGGAATCTAGAATTAACTAGGATGATTGGGCCAGCGGGTCATCTGGTTGACTTGCTGAGTCAACTCGATGAAACTGCCTGCTTCTCTTTCTTCATTCCTTATCTCTTCTTCTGATTTCTCGATGGATGGTGAGGATTGATGTCAAGAAGCGTAAAAACGCATAAAAATGAAAATTCATAACTCTTCATCCGGTGGCACGAGAAGAAAGTGTTTTAGCTTCCTCACATTTAAAACGACAAGTAAAAGACATTCTAATTGGTTGGTGATGAGGCGACTTGCTGGAGGATTAAGGACCATTGAATGGTGAAATGGAGAGAATGGTCGAACGGCAACCCATGGTTGACGGGTTCTTGATGTGGATGAGGAAGATGGCAATGGCTTTTTCTTGTAGCTGACAAATCTCGGTCTACTGCTTCTCCTGGATGGTCCAGATCATTGTGATGGAGCTTATGGCTGATGTAAATCAAAGTTCAGGAGCAATCTAGGTGAGTTGAAGAGTTTTGACGTTGTACTCGCTAGAGGCACATAAAATGAGTTTATTGGTTGGTTGTTGATAACGAAGTAAGGTTAGTGTTTTATGAGTAGTTGGATAAAAGGCATTGGATGACCGAGATTGTCTGAGAAGATTTCACACAAATTGCCAGATATGGACATCATGTGCGGCTTTACCGCTGCGAGACAGACAGAGTCGTACGGATGGAGTCTTGTAACGTGCGGATTGCAGTTGGAAATATGATTGATAGGTGGGGTCCATCGAGCTAGTCAAGAGGAATAAAATCCGTCTATCAGTTTTGTAGGGCCGAGATGGTTTAAGGGCTCAATTTGTGGTTCGATCAGAGATTCAAAGTGGGTCACACATGGAATTTCATAGCAAAATGCGTAAACGGATAGGGTTTCATGATGGTCCGGTTCAGATGGGCGGTATAGATTAGGTCAATGGGTCCTAACTTGATGGATGGGGCAAGGTTGATGGGTCGGGGCGTGCGGCTACCGGTGCGAAATGCAATTGAAGGAGGAGAATGGGAGAGAAGGTCAGGGAGAGAGGTTAGGTCTTGCGGTGACGTGCACTAGCACGTCACTGCATTGAAACAACGGTGGGCCTTATAGAGATGGCAATATAAATCCACTTCGTCCATTATTTTTGCTCGATCATACTAGGGCATGGGCCCAAAAATGAGGTCGATCCAAAGTTTCGGTGGGCCACACCCTAAGAAACAGTGGGGAGTGAAATGGCCAACATTAAAAGAAATGGGTTGTTACAGTGAGTAACCTCAACAGTCCTCCAATCTTATACCGTAGAGAAACAAGGTAACTTGATCAAAGAAAATATTATTCAACTGTGTTTTATTCCATAGGACCTGCGCGTTATTTATAATGAGTGTTTACAAGGTTTTCCCTTTGAAAAATCTCTAATATTTCTAAGGAATCTAAAAAAAAGGATTCCTCGCTAGCCAAGATCTCTAAAATAAGAAAACCCTTAAACTAGAAAATCTAAGGGTTTGTTTGGATGCCTGTTAATGGGGCTAATTGTATATGATTTACAGGTAAATGGTTTACAGTCTGTGTTTGGATGCTGAAAAATGCCTGTAAATGATTTACATTCATGCAGCCCCATTTGATTTACAGGCAAAAAGCTATGATTTCATTTACAGGCTCTCCATTTACATCCTAATGGCTATAAATGGAAAGATTGCCTCTCCTTTTACATGACTTGAGCAATTTATAGGCTATCGAAACCCAGACTATTGTTTACCTGTAAATCATTTACAACTTACAGTCAAACAGTACAGGTTGTAAATGATTTGGAAATGTAAATCATTTTCCACTTAAACCATTTATAGGCATCCAAACAACCCCCAATATCGAAAAGGATATGGATGGAGTTAGGAAGAAAAGACTTGATGACATATGGTCTAATTGAAGGTATGACAATTGATAGAGTGGAATGGTGGGGACCCCAATTAATTGGGATAAGGCTTAAATGATGATGACAATGACGATTCAATGCTCGTGGATATTGTGCAAGGGTTTTTTCAACTTGCATAGCTATTGATCTAGAAGTCAATGCTTAGAAGTTTGTAGCGTCACACGCACCCCTTCAACTGGCTTGGTATGTGTGTAGGACATCTGAACCATGTATCAGGTGTGGCCCACTGGTTGGACCATGTGGCAAAAAATTAGGCTATCGAACATCAGGTTGGCCACATGTACGAAAACCAGTGGACATTAATCTGGCATTGCTGTTGAACAGGCTCACATGGTGGGTCTGCCACTTGATTCACGGCTGGCAGGTTGGTGCGTGTGACTGCATGTAGAGTTGCAAATGAAGGGTCATGGTGGAGCTAGCAAACTTTCACTACTTCAGACTCAGCTATTGTGTGCACGCACACATGTGTGCCATTCACCACACATGTTTGCCACAAGTACAACGAGGAGGGAGATGCACAGAACACCTATGACATGTTTCACATAATAGCATTCCCCTAATTTTTTAGTTTGGATCTGGTTAATCCAGTAGGGTTTTCGATAATCAGCAGTAGAGATTCTATTAATCAAAATCTGGGAGTGTATTGACAGAGGGATTAGAATCCCCACATAAAGGTTTCTTGACACTTTTATTTTATTTTTTGGTTTGGATTGCCATACCAATGCTCCCCTCATCACACCAATGAGACTCAATATGGGTCTTCCCTCTATGGAGGGCTGCACTGACAATCTCAATTTGGAGCTGGAGGCTACAGTGCTGGTTATCTTATACATTTTTCACCCAATGTTTGAAGTATAGGTGCGCACCTTCAAGATTGGGAAATATTATGGGATATAGCGGGAACTGTTGGAGATATTGGGTAATGTATTGTAGTTTGAGGAAACCTTGGGGAAATATCATGTGGAGTTGTTTTATACTGCCTGCTTGCAAATGTGAAAGCTAATAATTTGTATGAATATTTGTTTGTTCATTTTTGTCTCTGCTGTTGGTTTTGTCAAATAAACGTTGAAGGCCTAGTAATAGACTGATATCAAGATATTTTGAAGGTTTATTAATGCATGTTGATGTTATGCTTCCTCCAGGTTCTTTCTGTCGTTGGGCTTCTTCAAGATGAAGTGGATCCTATGGTTTCCGTGATGAAGGTTGAGAAGGCTCCATTAGAATCATATGCCGACATAGGTGGGTTGGATGCTCAAATCCAGGAAATCAAAGAAGCAGTGGAACTTCCTCTTACACATCCTGAATTGTATGAAGACATTGGCATCAAGCCTCCCAAGGGAGTCATACTCTATGGAGAGCCTGGAACTGGGAAAACGCTACTTGCCAAGGTCAGTTGCTAATCTGCATTTTTAATTTCATCACTCGGCATTCAATTCACCCTTTCATGTTAGATCCATGTCTATGGTTCTCTACAACAGATACACACACACACACACACAGAGAGAGAGAGAGAGAGAGAGAGAGAGAGAGAGAGAGAGAGAGAGAGAGAGAGAGAGAGAGAGAGAGAGAGATGAATGGAGTATTTTTTTAATACCAAGCATAATGCGGTATGTGGGAGTATTTTTTTAATACCAAGCATAATGCGGTATGTGTAGTTGTGGGGAGAGTGGTTGGTCTATGACTCTATGTCAGCGGTTTTTTTTGGGAGGGGGGGGACAACCACATTTTTGGTGCTTGCTTAATAAAATTACTGTCAACTTAATAAAATAAAATGGCTTCCTAAAATTCATTAGACACCAGTCACCTTGTTTCTTATGCAAGAGAATTTTAACCATGGACAGGAGTGATGATAACCGTGTGGAATGCATGCATCCAAACAGCCGAACTCTCATGTAAGTGGAAAACAATTTATGTTCCCTCATGGATTCCATGTATTGAAACACGCCCTTAGTTAATGCAAGGGCATTTTCATATTGGGCTCGAGTGGGGTGGCCTATGGGATGTAGGGGCACAATCGGAGTGGGCAGCCTGTGTGAGGCGGGTGGCTCGTGTGAAGTGGAACCCATGTGAAGTGGGGCCCACGAGGGGGGTTTGGCCAAGGTCCTAACCCATGGGATGTGAGGCCTCGGCAATGAGATAAAGGGATTGATTCGCCATGCTTTATAAGTTCGAGCTTTTAGAGCAAGTGGTTAATTATCTTGCATCATTTGTGTTTACTCTTTCTTTGAACTAAGCTGAATTCAGTCCTTTTGAGTTTTGACATGTTGTGAATGTTGTTTGCCGCTACATCTAAATATTAGAATAACCACAATTATCAGCTCAATTTTACATTTGTAAGGAGATTGGTGAAGGGATTGATTCGCTATGCTCTATAAGTTCGAGCTTTTAGAGCAAGTGGTTAATTCCTGCATCATTTGTGTTTACTCTTCTTTGAACTAAGCTGAATTCAGTCCTTTTGAGTTTTGACATCTTGTGAATGTTGTTTGCCGCTACATCTAAATTTTAGAATAACCACAATTATCAGCTCAATTTTACATCCGTAAGGAGATCGGTGAAGGGATTGATTCGCTATGCTCTATAAGTTCGAGCTTTTAGAGCAAGTGGTTAATTGTCCTGCATCATTTGTGTTTACTCTTCTTTGAACTAAGCTGAATTCAGTCCTTTGAGTTTTGACATGTTGTGAATGTTGTTTGCCGCTACATCTAAATATTAGAATAACCACAATTATCAGCTCAATTTTACATCGGTAAGGAGATTGATGCAGCTAGATGTAGCTGATGTCTTGCTCAGATTCTGCCAAAAGCTACTGGTTTGTGGTCTCATTCTGCCAAAAGCTACTGGTTTTTGGGAAATGGCATGTAATGAGACCTTACAGGCTTACACCGAGGTTGCAGGCCATTTGCTAGTAGTATTGTATTGTTTGTGCGTTGTGCTTGGATCATGACCTGGGGCTAAAACTGATTATCTATATCAATCACTCCTGTTTTATTTACATTTCATGCATCTTTCCTGAAATGGAAGACTAAAATGGCTGGAAAATTCTCTGACATTTGATTTTGGTCTTTTCTTACTGTTCCACCACACATTATCTGTTAGTATTGAATTAATAAAAAACTAAAGAATGCATTGAATTAGATAAAATTGGTGAGCGAGGAAAGCTACAGAGCTAGTTGCCAGGGTCCCAGTCATCTTGTAAGTTGATTATATTCCTTCTATCCTCTGCAGGCAGTTGCAAACTCGACGTCGGCCACTTTCTTGCGTGTTGTTGGAAGTGAGTTGATTCAGAAATACTTAGGGGATGGTCCAAAATTGGTAAGGGAGCTCTTTAGAGTTGCTGATGACCTTTCTCCGTCAATAGTATTTATTGATGAAATAGATGCAGTTGGCACCAAAAGGTATGTGGGTGGCCAGTGATTGAAAAAGGAGTACCCTTCTCTTATTGCACGTCACTAAGCAACTAGCTAAGTATTTTTTTGTAGGTATGATGCCCATTCTGGAGGTGAGCGTGAAATACAGAGAACGATGTTGGAACTTTTGAATCAGTTGGATGGTTTCGATTCAAGAGGGGACGTCAAAGTGATTCTTGCAACGAACAGAATTGAAAGCCTTGATCCTGCCTTGCTTCGACCTGGTCGAATTGATAGGAAAATTGAATTCCCACTTCCAGACATAAAAACAAGGAGGCGCATTTTCCAGGTACGACTGCAATCATGAGGAAATAATGCATGGTTTATGCATTGTCATCTGGTCAAATACCATTCCATTAATGGGATAAGTTTTATTATAACCATCCATACGTGGCAATAGCAGATTATTCATAACATTCTCTGTGCTTCTTGTATGCTTGCTTTTTTTTGCTACTGATAAACTTATATTTGTGGAGTGCAGATACACACATCAAGGATGACATTGGCAGATGACGTCAACTTAGAAGAATTTGTGATGACCAAGGATGAGTTTTCTGGAGCTGACATCAAGGCAATCTGTACTGAAGCTGGTTTGCATGCTTTAAGAGAGCGTCGCATGAAGGTGCGAACTTTAATGCCCTCATAATCTCATACTTTTTACATTCATAGATATTTCATGAGTAGTATCCCATTCTCTTAATCCACAGTTATCATTGTTGCAACACAGAGCAGTAATGGAGCTGAATGCATTTTACTTGATTATTTGTACAGAGGAGCCTCTATATACACGCAGACGTTTAAAATGCATCATTGAACCTGTTATAACGGCCATTATAATGGGAGATGGTCACTCAATGCTGTGTTATATGACAAAAAAGCCTGCTAAATAACGTTAAGTAACGTAGTTATTTCCTCAATAACAGCCATTGAATGACTGAGTTATTGCCGTTGTCTGCTCAAGCCGTTTTTGAAAGATAGTGGTGTTACATTATGGATTATTACACCATTTTGGAAAAAGAAAATGTTGTTAGTTCCCCATGGGTTGGATTTTTCTCTTTCGAATTCTCCTGATTTTCCTTTTCATAGCTGCAATTAGCATTATATAATGGAGCACCTTTGATCTTGAATCCTGAAATTCTTAAAATTGGTTCATTGTGTGTGACTATCATTATCCATCAAATATATGGGCGTGGGTGTGCTATTTTCTCAGTCAGGAGAGTCGGAAGGATATTTTTGTGCTTTTTCATTACCAATGCTTACTTGAGAATGGCTAGTGTGTCTTGGAGGACCTGTGTATGACTCGCAGGTCAGTCACTTGGATTGATGCCCACACCCAAAAGTCACATCATCTCATGGTCCTCTTATATCAACTAAAATCAAGCTTCAGTTGAGTACCACCTTCGTAGAATACCATGAAAGCCTTAATGTCACGCATCTCTGCATGAACCCTACATGCTACACATCTAATGGGATTCTTGGCCACCCTTATGTCAAGACTCCATTTCAATCCTCTCTCTCTCTCTCTCTCTCTCTCTCTCATATGATGCTTTGGCTGGCATGACAATTCACACCCTTTGGGTTTCATTTTGTATGAGTGGGAACCATGGTTTAGTAATTATCCAAACCATTAATATGATAGGCGTGGATGGAGGTAGTAAGAAAGGACTTGATAACCTATGGTCTAACTGAAGGTACGGCCCCTGATAGGGTGGAATGACGGAACATGATTTATGTAGCTGGCTCCAATTAATTGAGATAAGGCTTAGATGATGATGATGATGATTTGTATGATTGGCCCACTGCCTCCAAAAGTTCTCCCAGATTGGAAGATCCTAGCTATAGATCATTGGACTGTTTTTGGGTTGAATATGGACGGTTTGCCTATTCTTAGCTGTCTTTGTTGGCCACCTGTTGAAGGGCTGGCTAGTCTTTTCTGTCTGGGATATCTATTTGTGCATGATCCTCCACAGTGGTCCATGGTATCAATAGATAGCAACCGTAGGCCCCACCTATAAAAATAAAAAACCACCTCTACAAGTCTACTACTTTCCTCCTAGCATTGCGTGACCTCAAAACCTCAATGGCTTGATTTGATTGTAATTTGAACCTGTGAAATGGCTTACTGTGCAGGTAACTCATGTGGATTTTAAGAAGGCAAAAGAGAAGGTGATGTTCAAGAAGAAGGAAGGGGTGCCTGAAGGGCTCTATATGTAACTGCACTTGGGCACTGATACTCGCTGTTAACCTTGTGTTTTCGATTTAACTGCTTCTATTGCTGCAAATCTATTTGTGTTTTTACTACATTTCTAGACATGTTGAGAACGCCTCTCTTCCGTGAATGGAGTTCCGGAATTAGTTGGCATATGCAGTGTTTTCTTCTTCTTCTTCTTTTTTTAAAAATAAATATCTTTTACAGTTTTTTCTTGCCGGGGGATAAATCCATCATGATCTTTAGCGGTCCAATTAGCGGCCTGCAAATAAGCAGAGGCTTGAATTGAATGACCAAGTGTCCATGTCCAATTGGCAAGTCCAACTGGAAAGCTGCAATCACCACATTGGTGTGATTTTTGGGACGTGGCCTATGAGGATGCAGAATTGTGGATGGACGGAACTGATCTTATGCGCAGGTGTGAAGTATGGATATCATGATTTTGCATGGGCTCTTCACTAGAATATGCTGTCCAAATTGGAGGAAAGGAAAACTTTGAAAGAAGATTTATGTTGTAGATTTATTTATTTATTTATAATTCTCAGAGAGAGAGAGAGAGAGAGAGAGAGAGAGAGAGAGAGATGGCATCACAGCCACAGAACTGTAAGAGTGGTCGAGTTGGGACCACAAGTAGTCCCTATGGTCCTCACTGGGTGAACGGTCCTTATCATGCATGAACCCATTGTGGAGAGGATTACTCATTTCGTGTAGACTGGATCATTCGTTCTGCTTCCCAATGTCCACAAAATGCAGGGGCATAGAAACGTGGTTGAGAGCATAAGGTTCCCATCCCAATCATCCATTGATGGTTCCCAAGTGCAAGGTGGCCGGTCCATGTTTAAGCGAAAGCCCAAAACCTTTTTTTAAATAACATTTTCTCTGGTCACGGGTCAGACATGTTGGACCGCTGATTAGACGGCTACGGTTGTCTCATCGGGGGATTGTTTGAATCCATCCGCAGGCCATCTAGATGGGTCGTGCAGATCATCTGGTCAAAGCTGTGGGATCCCGTCCATGGACAACCCAAGGGGAACACGGATGGCATCCAAACCCCGCCTGGCTGGTAATCCGTCTAGGCGGATCTGTGGAGGGCCCCACCCTGACGTATCTGTTTATCCACGCTGTCCATCCCTTTTATTGGATCATTTTAAGGTATGACCCCAAGAATGAGGCAGATCCAACACTAAAGTGGATCACACCAAATTGGGCACTATGATATGTGTATGTATGTCGATGGTCTAATGGATTTTTTACCACTGTAAACCCCGCCTTTTATCCAGCGGCTTTTTAAATCTCTCTCAAATTTTACTTTTCAAAACTAAACCATTGTGTACGGACACACTATTTGCAAAAAAAAAAAAAATGGCTGAAGGCCGTAGCTAAATACCTAAAGCTATGAATTATAACTATAGCCATGGGTAGTGTAGCTATTGCTTCATTAGACCTGTATACATTTAGTTCTATGGCTACGAATATAATCCGTAGCGATTGATTCTGCAGCAAAGAATTCATACAACTACAAAGAATTGAACAAGGCAAACATGAAATTTAACTATCCTAACATGAAATTCAATGAGCCTCAAACGAAATTAAGCGAGGCAAACATGAAATTCAACCAGCCTCAATGGAAATTGAGCGAGGCAAACAGAAAATTCAACGAGACAAACATGAAATTTAACAAGACTCAAAGGAAATTAAGTGAGGCAAACATGAAATTCAACGAGGCTCAAAGGAAATTGAGTGAGGCAAACATAAAATTCAACGAGGCAAACAAAAAATTGAGCAAGGCAAACATGAAATTCAGTGAGATAAATAGAAAATTGAGTGAGGTAAATACGAATTTAATGTCAAGCCCATTCAATTTCATGTTACGCTCGTTGAATTTTATGTTAGGCTCGCTCAATTTTATATTAGGATCGTTGAATTTTATGTTAGGCATATTATTTTCGCTGAATTTCATGTTAAGCTCACTCAATTTTATGTTAGGTTAATTTATTTTCAAGTTAGGTTTGCTTAATTATAAATAGCTTTTCACCATAGAAGCTACGCCTTTTATCCGTAGCCATTGTAGTATTAGCTACGGATCTAAGAAAATAATGTCTATACAAATAGTTTCTACGGTTATAATCCGTAGCAATAGCTTTTTAGCTACTGTAAATCCTACCTTGGATGCAAGGATATTTAAGTCTACAAATAGTATATCTGTACAGAATGATTTAGCTTTGGAAAGTAAAGTACAGGAGCGTTTTGAAAATCAGGTGGTGAAAGGTGGGATTTACAGTATGAAAAACTTTCGACAGGCTAAACAGAGAATTGGTATACGTTGTACGTAGATTTAACGTACAGCTTTATTCTCCGCTGATGTACCACTTCCGCTGGACATCCGAACCGTGAAAAGGTTGGACGGACCATCACGTTGGCACGTGTACCGAGATTCACCCGGCCTTTCATCATCTTCGGACGCGGATTTCCTGCGAAAGACTCTCGCAGGAAGTTCCTCCGCTGGAAACCTAGGTGGGGCCCACCGTGAAGTCTGTGAGAAATCTAACACGTCCATCCGTTTTGTGAGCTCATTTTAGGACCTGAGACCAAAATTGAATGGCCTCCCTAGAGGAAAATGTGGGTAGGGAAATTACTACCGTTGAAACCTCCCTGAGGTCAACAGTTACGTTTACATGCAATCCATACCGTTCGTAACGTCAATCCTACTGGGATAAACTGAAAAAACAAATATTACCCTGATTCAAAACTTCTGTGGTCCCATGAATATTTCAACGGTAGAAGTTCAATCCTCACTTTTTCAGACCACTTGGGTATTGGATCCGGCTCATTTTTGATCCTTTGTTCTAAAATGAGCTCACAAAATGGATGGACGGGTTAGATTTCTCACAGACTTCACAGTGGGCTCCACCTAAGTTTCCACAACGGTTCATGAGACGCATACTGCATACTGACAACTTCAGTAGGCAGGTGGCCACTGACATTGCTCCGTAGACCTGCATGGTGTATATATGTGTTTTATCCAAGCCGTCCATCTATTTTTCAGATCAGTACGGTACATGAACCTATAAATGAGGGAGATCCAAACTCGAGTGGACCACATCTCAAGAAAACAGTGGCAATTGAATGCCCACCATTAAAAACTTCCTAATGTGCTCACTGTAATGATTAATGTTTATTTGTCATTCATCCTGTTGATCAGGCCACGCACACATGAATGAAGAGAAAACACAAATATCAACGTATTCCAAAACTTTCGTGCCTCTATTGAGTTTTTAACGGTGAGTGTTCAATCACTTCTTTTTCTTGTGGCGTGGCTCATATGATTATTTACATCTGCCTTATTTTTTAGCCCTTGAAGTAAAATGGCATAGAAAAAAATGGTGTGGAAAAAAAATTGGATGAATGGCGTGGATTGGACACACACATCATCATAATAATGGGCTCACATGCAATGTAAGTAGCCACCTCGGTACTGACGCGGTCAGTGGGCAATCCGCGTCCCCGTTCATCTGCCCTGCGTGAGGTCCTCACAGTTAATGGATCCTCTTAACTATTTTGACGGAGGATGTCTACACTGGTCCTCACCCGATGAGTGGCTCGGATCCCTCAAGGGTTTGCCGTGTTGGCACGTGTGCGGACATTCCCCTCTTCATTCCCTCGCGCGAATCACATGAGCCTTTCCCGCGAGAAAATTTGTAGACTCTAGCACAGATGTAAGCAAGCATTTAGCTAGATGGGACCCACAATGATGTCTGTGAGAAATCCACTCCGTACATCCGTTTTGCTGGGATAAGAGCCCAAAAACGAGACTGATCCAAAACTCAAGTGGGCCACAGTATAGTAAACTTCTGGGATGGAACACCCACCGTTAAAACATTCACGAGGCCCTTAATAGTCTGAGATAAGGCATTTTTTTTTTCTGCGTTTTCACTACATCCCGTGTGACCCACTTAAGTTTTGATCTACCTTAATTTATGGCTTATGTCCTAACATAAGCTGGCTAAACGGATGGACGGGGTGGATTTCTCACAATCATCACCCAAGTTCCTGCGGAACTTGGTGCGGCTGGGGGAGCAAGCAACGCGCGTCCGAAAATTATATGGAAGTTACATACGTGACCGTTTAGACGGACCATCTAACGGATGTGTTGTCATTTATAGGACGGGGTACCACCCACCAGCTATATAACTGGTGTGTATAGCTGGTGTATTGAGGTCAGCAAGTTCTGTGGGTCTCATCATGAGGTATGCATTATATCCAAACCGTCAATCAACTTGGCAAGCTCGTCTGAGGCTTGAGACGAAAAATAAGAAAGATTTAAAGATCAAGTGGACCACACTGCAAAAAGCAGTGCGATATTAAAAGTCTACCATTGAAATCCTTTTAGGGGTCACATATGTTTTGGATCAATTTGATATTTGTTTTTCTTATTCATCTGGGTATTTGTGACCTTATGAACAGATTGGATGGAAAATAAACGTCATTGTTGGCCCTATGAATGTTTTAACGGTGAAGATCATTATCCCACTGTTATTTGGTGTAGTCCATTTGAGCTTGTATATGATTTATTTTTTGGCTCATGCTCTAAAATGATCTCGAAAAATAGATGAACGGTGTGGATATCCTAAATATATCAATTTGGGGGCCATATAACTTTGATCTCATATGAACCGTTCGTACAACTCGGAGATCGAGGAGTGTCAGCTCTCGTCTTCACACGACACGTACCTACATCAGTTATATAGCTGATGTGGGGTACACCAGCCAATCCGCTTCCCATGTTTACAATTTCTGACTGCCTGCGCATCAAGCATCAGACGCTGCCCGAGTATCATGCAATTCTCTTCCAAATTTCAATCGTACGGCTCGAGAGCTGAAGAAGGTCGCGGGTTCGAGTCTTCTCCTTCTCCTCTCTACTTCGCCATTTCTATATTCTTCTTTCCACAGATCTGAGAGCAGAACAGAACACAGAAGCGGAACAGATTCCGATCCAAAGAGCTTCCTCCAAACAGGTCATTTTCTCTCAACCACTCCTCCATTCTCATCTCTCATCCAACGGTCCGATCTCTCGTGACCAATTCGTAATACCTTCTCCAGTTTCCAGCTTCGTACGAGCTTGGAGGAATCGTCATTTCATCTGTTGTTTGAATAACTTTGTTTCTCTTTTCGATTTCATTTATTTGTTTGTCTTTTCTCCTTTGTGGTTTATTTGCAATTTCCTGTGAATATAGAACCATAATCCGATTGGATTTGAGCACCTCGGGGGCGTGTTTGGACGCGCAATCGAATTCGATTCCGATCATTAGTCTAATGAAGTGGAAACGACCAAACTGTAACTGCCTTTGTTTGTGTTAGCATCGACGGGTTTCGGCTCCGAACTGTGATTATGCCCCTTTTGAGTCGGGCTCAAAAGGAAACATAAAATGCAATTTGAGGGATACTTCCATGTCGGGAATGTTAGGAATTCCATTACAGTTTGGCCATTTCCTCTCATTTTTGAAATGCATGTTCACAATTCAGTTTGCTTGTGCATCCAAATGCAGCCACAGGTCGGCATTTTATCGACTAGATTCGGTTGTCATTTATCCATTAGATCAGATCATTTTCAATGTTACAACTGTTTGTATTCTATTACTATACTCTTCGTTAGGTAGTGTTTGGATGCTCAATTGAATTGGATTGCGGTAATTCAATTCATTACAGTGATAATTGCTGAAAATGGGCTCTGCTCACTCTGTTCATAGTGGACTGACCACCCAATGGCAATTCCAGTCGTTTCAATCCATCTTGAATTGCATGGAATTGCAAATAGGAATTTGTTGTAGTTATACTGAAAATGATGATCCCACCTCACTTCTGGTCATTTCCTTGTATCTGTTTGAATTGTTGCGATTTGGTTCAACTGAATATCCAATCACTCTCTAAATGTAATCTGAATTATTTTATACTGTCTGCTTGTAGTGTGACGGCTAATCATTTGTTGGGCTTTTCATCATTGCAGTTTTCCGCTATTTGGTTTGGTCTGTTAAATGTTCATTTGCTGAAATATCCACAACATGGCTTCTGCGTCGAGCAAAGAGGTAAGGTCTCAACTCCCTGTGTTGCATAATAACTTCCACTAACTTACATGAGAAGTGCTCAAGCAGTTTGCATGAGGAGAGTTACAAGAGGCATTTCGTGGCATACATGTGTGACATCTAGGCCATTCATTAGGTGGGAGCGACCTTGATCATGCCTGGCCAAAAAATAGGCAGGTCTACTCATGAGGTGGGCCACGTGTATGAGGAAAATAGTCAGTAACAAAAGAGAAGATCAATGGTCTATATTTGGCTTACACGTGTGGCCCACGTAGTGAGCGGATCTCGATTTCAGGGCCAGCACATGTTCATTGTGCCACCACTTGATGAGTGACAGGTCCTGCACATGTGTGCCACTCAGGCAAATTGCAGCATATTATTCATATTATAATGCCAATGCTTTTGTAGAAGATGGAAGGTTTAATTGTGTTTTTTTTTTTTTGGAAAGGTAAAGAATAATATTAAAGAACACTAAAGGCAAGAATACAAACAAGAAAAAGGAAAAACAGAAAAAAGAAAGAAAAGCTGTAGAAACCTCCCATTAATCAGGATCCCATTCCCTGATATGCAAGAAAACCTTAGAGACTGCTGCCGAAAGATAACCGCTAATGTTCCTAAAGCAGCAGTTATCCTGCTCACCCCAAATGGTCCATAAGGCATCAAGCAAGGCTAATCTCTATTTAACCTTGACACTATCAACCCGCATACTGATGTGCCGAGATGCGAACAACCCTTCCGTAGAGTTTGGCATAGCCCAAGAAACATTAAAAAAATGAGAATGCTGAACCACACTGCACTTGTGAAAGGGCTGGAGATGAATAGGTGAGGGATACATCCTTTATCCATGGGAGACACATATTGGGGAGAAGACTGGATCATTAAAGGAGCAAGCTCTCCCGTCCTCATGATTGAGGATGGATCCCTGTAAGAAGAAGAGCTGGATTGGACTAAGGATGCCATCGACAGAGTTCGGAAAATGATAGGCCTTTAATTCTGAGCTCACGATGAGGATGCAGTTGTGTTGGTTCTGTTCGTATAACAAAGGGGTAACATTTGGTCAAGCATGGGGATCAGAAGGTGGTCCAAGCGAACACCCAAGGGGTAGAGGGAGTTGATGAGATTAAAAAGCTCCATCAATTGCGAAGCAGGGAGCAAGGCTTGCATGTCTCAAAGGGGGAGAAGGGCGAAGTTTGTCTCCCAATGATTGTCTTCAGTTGGAATTTTAGGGATCTGGGCTGCAAGTCCAAGAGATTTCAGGTTAAGGAGGCTTGTAGGAAATCGATTTGGACTCAATCTAGGGCCCCAAGACCAAGGACTGGGTTGTTGTGGATGCCGTGGGCTCAGCGGGTGGCATCGTGATCGCGTGGAACACTAGCATTTGGAGGAAAGAAGATAGTTCTTGCGGCAAGTTCTCAGTCTCAATGGTTCTGTCTGACATTCTTTAGGCTTAAAATGGCTTTTCACATCCATCTATGGCCCTTGTAAGCCAGACCAGTGTTCAAGTTTCTGGGACGTGCTGCTTGCCATTCCTACGAAGTGGTCCCTATCGTGGTGCTTGGGGGGGATTTCAACATCATTCACTTCAGCTATGAGAAGTCTCATGCTTCCCAGGTAACTAGAAGTATGGCAGATTTCGCCTTCTTCACTCAATCTTTTGATTTGGTGGATTTTCCAATGTCGGGCCAAGTTCACTTGGTCCAACGGCCAGTTCAAGCCAATTCTGTCTAGGCTGGACAGGTTCCTTTTGTTGCCGGACTGGTTACAAAAGTTTCCCTTAGTGCAGCTGGTGGGTCTCCCAAGGACTGTTTCGGATCATCGGCTTATCATCTTGTCTGTTGAAAAGGAGGATTGGGGCCCCAAGCCGTTTTGTTTCGAATTGGCATGATTGGAAGTCGAAGGTTGCGGAGATGGTGGAAGGCTGGTGGTCCTCTTTCTAGATTCAAGGCTCAGCTAGTTTCACGCTGCATCACAAGCTTAAAATGCTGTAAGAAAAATTAAAGATCTGGAAGAAGTAAATTTACAGTGCTAGAGAGGCCAAGATGTCCTCCATTTTTTATGAGTTGCATGTCTTCTTTAGAGCTTGAGAGACGCTCGAAGTTGTCTTCGGATTATGCTTCTTATATGAAGGAGGAGATAAAGTGGAGGCAGAGATTGAAGGCCCTATGGCTCAAGGAAGGGGATAAGAACAGCTAGGTTTTTTTGCACAATATTTCCTCAGCCAAAGCCAGAAATAACAAATCAGTCATTTGACAGTGGAGGGTACTAAGTTGGAGGACAAGTCTCAGATTTGTGATGCCATTGTGGGTTTCTACGAGAGGCTTCTTTCTAAGGACGAATGGAATCGCCTGAGGCTCAACAACCTTCACTTCAACATGTCATCGACAGATTTTGTGGACTAGTTCGAAAAGTTGGTTGAGGATGACGAAATTAAGGAGGCAGTGGGTAGTGATAAAGCACAGGCCTAGATGGTTACCCTCGTGTTTTCTTCCAAGTTTATTGGTATGTGCTAAAGGATGTTGTGGTTGACTTTGTCAAAGACTTTTTTAATCGGGGTTATCTATCCCATGAGCTTGGGGCTTCTTGCATTGCTGTTATTCCCAAAGTGGAGGGAGCTTAAGAGCTAAAGGATTTCTGGCCCATAAGCCTGATTGGTGGTCCGTTCACGATCATCACTAAGATTATTGCTTCCAGGCATTGTACAGTTTTTGGAAGTGTCATTTCAAAGAACCAGGGGGCCTTTGTTATTAGGAGACAAATCTTGAATAGTGCTCTTATAGCCCCTGAGTGCATCGACTCTTGATTTGGAGAAGGGAATCTTGGGATCATATGCATTCTCGATTTAGAAGGCCTACGATTATGTTGATTGGGGTTTCTTAGACTACATGTTGTTTCGGATGGAGTGTGGGCCTAAGTGGAGGCGGTGGATCCAGGCCTGTGTTAGATCTCAGACTTTTTCCATCCTCGCGAATGGCTCCCCCAAATGCCTTTTCAAGCCCTCTAGAGGCCTAAGACAAGGGGACCCGCTCTCACTGTATCTCTTCATCATTATTGTAGAAGTGTTTAGTCGCTTGCTATCCAGGGCTTAAGCTCTAGATCTTATCAGTGGGTTCTCGGTGGGAAGGCGGGGAAATAGCCCTCCCATCTTTAGTATGCGAATGATACCATTATTTTCTACGATGCCGATCTAGTTAAGATCAACAACTTGTACAAAGTTATGGTTTGCTTTGAGGTTGTATATGGGTTAAAAGTCAATAAGGTGGAGAGAATCGAGAGAAAACTCTTAAAGTGGAAGAGCCACTACCTTTCGCTAGGTGCTCGCCTCACTCTCATCAAGGCCGCCTTCTCCAATATGCCCATCTACTCTCTCCCTATTCAAGTGCCCCTAAGTGATGCTGGAAAAACTTGAAATGCTTAGAAGAGACTTTCTATGGAGAGGATCGGAAGAAGGGCATAAATTCCATCTTGTGAAATGGGAAGATGTTTGTTGCCCATATTCTCAGGGGAGTGCTGGAATTAAGGATCCTCATAGCATGAACATAGCCCTCTTGGGCAAATGGCTATGGTGCTTTGGCACCGAGGAAGGTAGTCTGTGGCGTGAGCTGATTGCTAGCAAATATGGGTTGAAGGAAGAGGGTTGGTGTGGGAATCCCCCCTCTCAAGCTTTTTTGAGCCTGTCCTGCTTGGCCTCATCTAGGGACATTAAGGTGCATGATCGCTACTCTCGTAGTAGTCCCTCAGTGATGTAGGGACATGTGATGACCTAACCCTATATGCATGTATAATCAGGTTAAAGAATTTTCAAATAAATACACCAATTAACTAACTGTTTCCAATAAAAAAGGTTAAGTAAATCTCAACACGAAGACGGGTTATTCCGTCAGGATTATGCCCCTTAGCATAAGATCACGTAAACAGTAAAAAGGGAGGACCTCGGGATATGAGGATATCCCAGATCTAGCATAAGTCAGTCCACGATTAAGCTTGGATCTGATTCTACTGATTAACCATCTCTCTTTTCCGTTCGAACTAGAAAGGGAATATCCAGAGAGGAACCAAAGAGGTGAAGGATGAGGGGTTCGAGATGAAGAAGGTATAGGTCATTTTGTCGTCAAAAGAAAAGAATGAGGATCATTCTTACATTTTCCTGCACCTCGAAGATCTTAGAAAGAGGGAAACCTGAAATTGGGGTGGAATCCTCAACACTCAAGGGCCAATCTTTAAACCCTAATATCTTGAATAAAGAGGAAGAAAAGAGACGAATTTCTATTCATTCAATAATAATGAAAATAAGGTTTCTTACTAGGTATATATAAGTTATGGAAAAAGTAAAAGTGCACTAAAGCTCCTGGAAGCAAGAAAAAGAACAAAAAAGTCTAAAACTAAAATACCCGTGTGGTAAGGTGTGAAATCCGACCCATGGATCTATGGTCGGGGTGAACACCCGTGCGGTAGGGTGTGAAATCCGACCCATAAATCTATAGTCGGGGTGCGGTCATGCCGCTTCTGCACTCGTAGCACGTCAGAAAGTGGGTCCGATGGACCCATCGTCCATCCACATCAACTCCTCCGCTTTGGTACTCTGTCGGCGACGCCTCTTTCTCTGGTACACTCTAAAGGGTGCACCACTGATGTCCGCATCAATTCTCCCCGGGTAGGAAGAATTCGCCACTGACGAAAGTAAACTCCTGTATCTCTCGAGCAAATCGGGGTTGATGTGTTGCAGCTCTGCCTTTGTGATCCAAGAGTTATCTATAATGGGCTTGTTCCTCCATTTGACTAGGAATTTCTGGAAACCCTCGGAGCGAGTGGAAATCGCCTCGGAGTCCAAAATTCCCTCGATCTCGTCTCTTCTCGGTGCAGGTGGAAGAGAAGGTAAGATGGGTACAGGAAGATAAGCTGTGGCCAAGGTTCGTATATAGGGGGTCTGGGAACAAACAGAGGAACCAGTGGATAGAGGTAATGACTCGTGAAAAGGAACTAGATCTTCTACATTAAATATGGAACTGATGCCCATGATAGCAGGGATATCAACAACATAAGCATTAGACCCCAACCTTTTCACAATTTTATGTGGGCCTATGCTACGGGCATGAAGCTTCTTCACGGATCCAGGTGGAAACTGATCAGACCTAATACGTACTATGACGTCATCTCCAGGTTGAAATTCTCTAAATCTCTTGTGAGTGTCAGCAGAAAGTTTATAATGTTTATTACTTGAATTAATCTTCCTCCTGATCTCACCATGCAATGCAAGTATGTGTTGGGCGAAGGACTCTCCTAACTTAGACGAACGCTGTGGGGTAGTCATGGGGATCAAATCTATGGGGACTCGGGGTTTAAGACCCGAAACAATTTCAAATGGGCTCATTCCTGTGGACCTATTCACTGAAGAATTATACGCAAACTTTGCTGTGGGAAGAATAGTGTCCCAGGTCTTGTGGTGGTCTCCAACCAGACATCGTAACAAATCCCCTGGGCTACGGTTCACTACCTCTGTTTGACCATCGAATGGGGATGATATGCTGAAGTAAACTGGAGCCTCGTACCCAAAAGATGCTAGAGAGTCTTCTAAAAATAACTAATGAACCTAGTATCTCTGTCAGACACGATGGATCTAGGTACTCCATGGAGTCGCACAACCTCCTGAAAGAATAACTTAGAGAAGTGGGAGGCATCTGAGGTCTTATAACAGGGTAGGAAATGGGTCATCTTAGAAATTCGATCAGCAACCATGAGTATGGAGTCGTGCTTACGAATAGTCTTGGGAAGCCCAAGTACAAAGTCTATACTAATATCTTGCCACGGGGCATGTGGAATTGGCAAAGGAGTATATAAACCTGTATTTTGCTTTCAATGCTTCGCCAGTTGACATGTCCGACACTGCCCTACAATCTTAGCCACATCTCGCTGGAGATTAGGCCAATAGAAATGATCAGACACAAGGGCAACTGTTTTATCTCGACCAAAGTGACCTGCCATCCCTCCAGCATGCGGCTCCCAAACTAGAAAATCGCAGAGGGATGTGCGTGGGATACATAGCTTGTCCCCTCTAAAAAGATATCTATTTGTAAGGACGAATTCCGCACTCCTCGAGGGCGGGTCACTAGACAATGACTCATAAATGATCCCAAAATCAGGACTTTTTGAGTACTCACCCTTGAGTTGCTCAAAGCCCGTAACTTCAATACTCATGGACCGCAGCATCATGATATGACGGCTGAGTGCGTTGGCAACCTTATTCTCTTTTCTAGCCTTGTGCTTAAGCACAAACATGTACTCTTGAAGAAATTGTGCCCACTTGGCATGCCTAGGGCTCAATTTCTTTTGAGAGCTCAAATATTTCAAAGCCTCATGATCAGAGAACAAGACAAATTCTTGCGGTAATAAATAATGTCGCCAACGGCGTAATGATTACACAACCGCATAGAACTCCTTGTCATAAGTGGAGTAACGTTGTTTAGCCTCGTTCATCTTCGCACTGAAAAAAGCCATAGGATGTCCCTCTTGGCTTAACACTCCACCTATGGCAATTCCTGATGCGTCACACGCTACCTCAAAGGCTTTGGTAAAGTCAGGTAGACGCATGACTCGCGCTTCCGTTATCTTCTTTTTAATTTCCAAGAAAGCACGTGTCGCGGCTTTAGTCCATTGAAACTCCCCTTTTTGTATGCAATTTGTGATGGGAGCCATAATTGAGCTAAATCCACGGATT
Source organism: Magnolia sinica (assembly GCF_029962835.1). NCBI lineage: Eukaryota > Viridiplantae > Streptophyta > Magnoliopsida > Magnoliales > Magnoliaceae > Magnolia > Magnolia sinica. The sequence continues at coordinate 81,600,934 of NC_080582.1, forward strand.
AACCGCCGATAGAACGTAGTTAGGCCGTGAAAGCTTTGCACATCATGTATGGTACGCGGCTTAGGCCAATTGACAGTGGCCTTGACTTTCTCAGGGTCTACAGACATACCCTCTGACGATACAACGAATCCCAGGAAGATAACACGAGAGGTCAAGAAGGAACACTTCTTGAGGTTTGCATAGAGCTTTTCTACGTGTAAGGCATTGCAGACTTCCCTCAAGTGCTCAGTGTGCTGGCTAGGGGACGTACTATAGATGGGGATATCATCAAAGTACACAACTAAAAACTTGCCCATAAAGGGTCGCATCACCTGGGTTATCACCATCATAAACGTACTTGGGGCATTGGTTAACTCGAAGGGCATAACCAGCCACTCGTACAGCCCGTCCTTCATCTTGAAGGCAGTTTTCCATTCATCTCCCGGGCGAACACGAATTTGGTGATAACCACTCTTGAGGTCAATTTTCGAAGAGATAGTAGAGGCGGCCATCATGTCAAGCATGTCATCAAGCCTCGGGATGAGAAACCGATACTTGACAGTGATCTTGTTTATGGCTCTACTATCAACACACATGCGCCACGTGCCGTCTTTCTTGGGCGTAAGAAGCGCGGGCACGGCGCACGGGCTCAGACTCTCACGAATGAATTCCTTTTTAAGCAATTCATCCACCCGCCTCTTCAACTCGACATGCTTGGTGGGCTTCATTCTGTAGTGAGGGAGGTTTGGTAAGGTCACCCTCGGGACGAGATCTATTGCATGCTGAATGTTTTGCATCGGTGGAAGCTTGTCTAGAAGGTCTTCAGGGAAGACATCCTGAAACTCCTCTAGGACCGGACGAGCCTCCTGGGGTATCCCCATAGCAACCTCAGGTGTACTCTCCCTAGCCAGTAGGCCGTACACTATAGTCCCCGCCTTAGTCTCTCTCTCAAACTCCTTAACATCTATGATGTGGAGAGACTTCGACTGAGGCGCCCTTTGACTCTTAGGATTGCCTGGGGACGCAACATCTTTCGCTCCTGTTGACGATTTGGGAGGGAGCGG